>NW_007253050.1:72606-79259 GCF_000164805.1 Carlito syrichta
CCACCGCAGCCTCGACCTGCTGGGCTCCGGCCATCCTTCCGCCTCAGCCTTCCAAGTAGCCGGAACTACAGGCACGTGCTACCACGCCCAGCTAGTTTTTTTTATTTATTGTAGAGACGAGGTCTCGCCAAGTTGCCCAGGTGGGTCTCAAACCCTCAGACTCAGGCAATCCTCTTGCCTCGACCTCCCAAAGTGCTGGGATTTTTTTTTTTTTTTTTTGAGTTGGAGTCTCACTCTGTCACCCAGACAGGAGTGCAGTGGCTGCTCCCGGCCACTGCAGCCTCGACCTGCTGGGCTCCGGCGATCCTTCCGCCTCAGTTAATTTTTTTATTTATTTATTGTAGAGATGAGGTCTCACCAAGTTGCCCAGGCGGGTCTCGAACCCACGGACTCAGGCAATTCACTCACCTCAGCCTCCCAAAGCGCGGGATTACAGGCTGAGCCACCAAGCCCAGCTAGTGCTGGGATTACAGGCTGAGCCACCGAGCCCGGCCCCAAATTCATTTTAAAGAATATTTTGCTATATCAGGGAATTTATTTTAGTTTAATTTTGGAGGACTCTTAAAACTTATTTTCTCCTGGTGATAGGAAGTTCGTCTTGCATTGAACTCTGTTATAACAATTAGAATTTATTTGAAACCCTGAACTGAAGAAATTCCTGAACAATGTGACTAAATTAACCATGCCAATTTTAACTAAAATAACAGTTCTCTGGTTGTAGTTAAATTAAAATTTGGCATTATAGCTCAAAGAAACATAACTAGGAAGTCAGCTGACAAGGAGTCAATTGTTGGTCTTGGCTCAACCTAACCTAATCTTAGTTTCTTTTCTTTTTAAAAACTAGTTATTAGCCGGGCTCAGTGGCTCAGCCTGTAATCCCACGCCTTTGGGAGGCTGAGGTGAGTGGATTGCCTGAGCGCGCGGGTTCGAGACCCGCCTGGGCAGCGAGACCTCATCTCTACAATAAATCAAAAATCAGCCGGGCGTGGTGGCGCACGCCTGTAACTCCGGCTACTGGGAAGGCTGAGGCGGAAGGATCGCCGGAGCCCGGCAGGTCGAGGCTGCGGTGGCCGGGAGCGGCCACTGCACTCCAGTCTGGGCGATAGAGTGAGATGCCAACTCAAAAAACAAACAAACAAACAAACAAACAAAAACAAAAAACCCCCAACTAGTTATTAGTTTTAAAATTCAGACTGGATCAATTGTTATGGGGGGGTTGGAACTTAACTCTTACTATGTCTGAGGTATGCCTCATTTTTTTGTTTTATTTTAAACATATAGGGTACAATTCAGGGTTATGTACATAAATGGTCATCATACAGATATAGTTTGGGCCTCCCCTTGGTCCCCATTTTGCCTGGTTTAAGGTTGGGAACCCTTATTGATATTATGTGCCCCCCCACTCCCCTGGCAGGGTCCTGCTACTGTCAATCCCTTTCTTATAGTATAATAAATGTTCAGGGTCCGCTTATTTGTGAGAACATGTGGTACTCAGTTCTTTGCTTCTGTGATAGATGACTGAGTATTATAGACTCTAAATCCATCCAAGTTGCTGCAAAGTCCATAATTTTGTTTTCATTTATAGTTTCAGCCAAATATTGAGTATTCTATAATAAAACAAGCATATCAACTGTTTTCACTCTCCTACCTAATATAGAAGACAGTGTTAAGTGGATGTCTGTGTGGTACTTGGAGCTGTTCAGATAAAAAAACAGCCTAGAAAAACTTAAAGTAATATTTGGTATGAAGCAGGGGAGCAGGACCTGTCAAATCCTGTGGGTGGAAGGAGAAATAGGAACAGACTGTCTGGAGGACAAAGTGTCATTGAATGGCAGAAGCCTTAAAATTTTGACTCATAGATCCTCTTCTGCAAATGCACTCTAATGAATAAGAGGCGATTGGTAAAATTACGCTGTATGCAATACTATGCATTAAATCATTAAAGCAAATTTATAGACCATATAGTAGAAGATGAAAATGATGTGGAAAAATGTTCACAGCATAAGTTTCAAAAGGTTATCGAACAATGAGTCCTGCATGATCTCATGTAAGTGTATGTAGATGTAGACACTGGGAGAAAGGAAGAGGAGAGAGCTAGATAGATAATTAGACATGTATACAGGATTTGTGTAGATATGAAATACATTTAGCTCTAAATATATATACAAGGATGCCAAAAAAATATATACACATTTTAAGTATGATGTTCACCCAAAAGATGGCATTAGTCAAATGAATGCTAGCATCACCATGCGACAGGCAAGACAGTCAAAGAAAATGCCAGAAACATGGTTGAGCAAACATCATACTATGCATTGCTATCGTAATTTAAGTCAACTCTGAAAAGTAATACATAGATATTATGTATTATGGTAATACATGGATATCTTCGCTTAAAATGTATATACATTTTTTTGGCATCCTCATATATATATGTGTGTATGTCTACATATGAGTATACAGATACGATATTAATGGTTCAATGCATAGTATTCCATATTGTATTTATATAAAGATATAAATATAGATACTAAGATGTTAAAGATTTTCCAAGTGATGAGATTTCAGGTGAATTTAACATTTGTGATTTTTTTTCTTATATGCATAGATTTTCTTCAATAAACATGTACTTTTTCTTCAATAAAGATGACTTTATGATATAAAAAATTATTTAAGTGAATGGCAGTTGGAGAAAATAACATGTATAACCCAATTAGTAGACTATACCATATTCCCTCTCAAAGAAAAACAAATTGTTATGCATGGTTTTACATGCTCATACTTTAAAGCTCAAACTGGACAAATGCAGACTTCTGCCTTCTGGGTGGAGTTGCAGCCCAGCTGCATCTCCTGTGCCATCTGGTTGGGGTCATGTGGGAAATGATTGACAACGACCATCCGGGGCCTCAGCCTCAAAATTACCTGGGGACAACTACACCAGCAGCTTTTGATCTCCTAGGATTTCTCAAGGTATAGCTGATTTTTTACACAATTGTAGGGCACTAAGCCACACATCATCTGAATCGTAATAAGAAGTCATTTCTGCCCGGCATGGTGACTCAAACCCATAATCCCAGCACTTTGGGAGGCAGAGGCGAGAGGATTGCCTGAGCCCAGTGTTCGAAACCAGCCTGGACAACTTTGCAAGACCTCATCTCTACAGTAAATCAAAAAGTTATCTGGGCATGATAGCATGTGCCCATAGTTCCAGCTACTTACAAGGTTGAGGCAGAAGGATCACCTGAGCCCAGCAGGTCGAGGCTATGGTGGCCATGAGCGTGCCACTGCACTCCAGCCTGGGCGACAGTGAGACTCCGACTCAAAAAAAGGGAAGAAGTCATTTACCGGTTGCTTGAAAGTACTGTAGATTCATTTGGGAAGTATCTTCAGATTTTCGCAGTAAAGGAGAACCTAATCCCACCACTGAACCCTGATGTAGCCAGCAAAACGGGAACCAATGTATGAACCCAGGTACTCATGGCTGGGTAGCACAGGGAATAGGAACATTTGTTTTGGCATCCCATACCTTCTTGTTTTATCCATCTGGGACTGACTCCACAGTTTAATAACAAAGAAGGAAATGTGGTCAGCTCCACTAGGGAATATCACCTTAGAGTCATATATTTCTGGTATAATATCCTCTCTGTAGAGTGCTGGCTCTTAAGCAAAATGCTTTAAAGAAATAAATACAGACATTTTCTTTTTCAGCTTTAGAAGATTGGTATTCAACCTGAGCCATGACAGAAGACCTAGATGCTGTTCACAAAAAAAAAAACAAATGAACAGTTACTGTTACCTTTGTATTCTTACTTAAGCTCTTTAGAAAGTAGAGCAGTAGAGTCTGTGGAAGACAGCACATGGAATCAAAACATCTATATGCTAACAGGCTCCATGTAGAGGTCTCATAGGGGAAGATTCATTCTTATTTTTTAATTTTCTTGAATTTGATTTGTGACCTGAAAAAATAGATTATAATTAAAGAATAACTATATCAAATTTCTCTTGAATGAGCTGAAGGAAATGCAGGATGAGGGCACCATTCAGAGCATTGGATATGTCGCTCCCTAATCTCCAGCTTCATAAATGAGACTCCTTAAAAAAAAAATTGAGCTAATAAAAATATATTTCTGAAAGATTTCCTAGTTGTTTTGTTACCTAACTTTTTTCTATTCAAATTAATAAAATACAATATATATCTTGGTTGTCTAATTCGTTCAGTGGGAAACCTCATTACATAGAACCTTTCACATGCTCAGTGTTAAATGCCTGTTTTCTCTTCATTTCAATATCACAGTTGATTAACTGCTACCTACAGTGCAGACATATGTTATTATGACAAATACATGCTAAATATACAAAACAGGTTATTATTCAGCAGGGGCTATTTAATAATACGTAACTTAAAGTTTTAATTTACTTGTTTCCCCCACAAGTGACTATTGCAAACACCATAAAATATATTCACTTACAGTCATAAAAGGGGGATTTATTGTACATTTCCTGTTTCCGCTGAGATCTGGTTATAGTTCCCACAGGTAGACAAAATACAAGAGGATTTTAACTTCCTTTAATAATTGCTCAAACTGACTTTAGCTAGTATACAAAGCAATGGGAACAGGTTTTCAAAACTATGCTCGGACCTGAAAAATCGCTTTTTTTCTTTCTCTCTTTTTTTTTTTTTGCTTGTAACTACATTGTACCTTCTGGATGTTTGGGAATCTCTGATTTATGTTTCTAAATGGTTATTTTATCACTTAGTCTTTATAAAAATATTAATTGGAAGCTTTATTTTCTTAAAAATCATCTAATTTATTAAATTATGCTTAATCTATTGGTTTTTAACATCGAAGCTAGGTTTTCTAAGCTACATTGTAGATTCTCTCCTTAGCTATGTGCTCTTGCTTTTAAAAATAGTAGTAAAAAATAATAATAAAAATCACTTTCCCAAGCACCTCAGTCTAAAGTTACAGCTGTATTTGGTTACTCTTTGGATGGGAAATAGGCTGGTTGCTTTTCTTCTTGGCCCCCAAGCCTCCTCCTGAATCCTTTCCACACACACAACTCTTATTTCAAAGAGAAACCCCACCGGGAGACTGTGAGAGAAGGAAGTTATGTTAATTTCCCACCCCCAAAGACACTGGACAGCATTTACAATACTTAGCGGGGAAGAGTGAAGCTTCATTCTAGATTCATTCAAAGTTTGGTTATCACACTCACAAGTTCTCACAGCTCCACCATTTCATCCCTCTCTCCCCTCTCATCAGTAACTTGCTTCATCAAAGAAGCAGTGCTGCTTAAGGAGCTGCTTAAGGCTGAATGTGACCTCCTGTGTCCCCATAGTGCCCTAGCCCAGTGGTAACCAAAAACCTGGATGGCTCTTGTTTCTGGCTGAAGCTCAGCTGGGATTTAATGTTTGAGGGACCAATGGCCCAACACGCCACAACTCGGCCACGTAGCTTCTCCAGACTTTAGGAGTACTTTGCCTCTGAAACTTGAAATATCCCAGAGAAAAAAAGAACAGAAAGCTCGGGGAAAAGACACAATTTTTAAAATATTTACACATCTACTGACGATAAAATAATAGACTCTTACTTTTGTCAATTGGGAGTTACCAATGGAGAAATCTTTCAGGAAGAAATGGTAACTATTGAAATCTATTGAGAAATAAGAGTTCACATTACAAGCATTCATTCAACAAATATACAAGTACAAAGTAATAATTCTTAACCGCTTCTCTTCCCCTTGACAATCAGATGAACAATATGAACTATTTCCCCAGGAAAAAGTACACGTGTGTATACTGTGACCCAGCCCACTCCAGGCTACGAGCCCTGGTTGCATTTCCAGGTTAAGTACGGGTAGTCTGCATTCCTGGCCACCACACCTACCACAGTCTTTCAGCATGGGAGGATCATAGTCCCAAGTCACCCAGTAAGGCACATGGTCCCTGTCAGTCCAATTACCAAGCAGCGCAGTAGAGACAGGTCTTGCATATCCTTTTGTACAGACCCAAGAAAGTGTGGGGACACAGTTTACATTGGACTGAGAGCCGGGACTTCTGACAGGTTATTAAAGTAGCTTCTCATGGGAAACCTCCAGGGGAAGGGGGGGTGGGATTGGCAGTTGAGGGAAACTGCGGCAGAGGGGCACACCTCATCAACAAGGGTACCTGCATAATGAACATTTGTATACCTAGCCCTGAATCGTACCCCACATCTTTAAAATAAAAAATTTAAAAGCTAGAAAAAGAAGTAGCTTTTCCTGCTCATGTAGTCTCTCTAGATCGCAGTTCTTCTTATGTAAAATGAAGGAATTGACAGAGTATGAAGCCAATTGTCCCTTTGAGACATACCTTCTATGAACAGATTAGCAACTCTTCAGGCCTTGGTCACCCAGTGGTTGAGGGCCCAAGTTTTGCCTCCAGCCTGGACTCTGATCTAGGGCTTTGCCAGTTGCTAGCTGTATTCCTAGGCAAACAGGACTTTCTGAACCAGTTTCCTCACCTGTTTTCGATAAAGATGAAATTATGATGAATGGAAGGCACTTAGCATAGTGCTTCACAAAGTGTTTAATGGATAGCTATTATTTTCTTTCTTTCTTTCTTTTTTTTTTTTTTGAGTTGGAGTCTCACTCTCTGGCCCAGACTGGAGTGC
>NW_007253050.1:79830-80767 GCF_000164805.1 Carlito syrichta
CCAGCAGGTTGAGGCTGCGGTGGCCGGAAGCGGCCACTGCACTCCAGTCTGGGCGACAGACTGAGATTCCAACTTTAAAAAAAAAAAAAAGTAAAGAGACCACATAAAAGGGACGAAGCTGGGAAGGCATCAGGGTTCAGAAGTTACAACTATTTGGTACGATGTTTACTATCTGAAGAATGGGTCACCTAAAGCCCAGTTCCCACCAGAATGCAATATGTCCATGTAACAAATATGCCTTGTACCCCCTGAATCTAAAAAGAAAAAGAAGAAGGATAAAACCATAGAAAGTGGATATAATTTGTCTATATAACTATGTTAAAATTCTTTGTATGGCTTAAAAAAGGATAAAGACAAATGATACATTCAGAAAATACTTACCAGATATATGATAAACAAAAACGAACTTCATTAACAAGTGTAAATATTCTTTTTTTTAATAGAAAGCAGGATTTATTGAGAGGACAGAAAAGCTCCCATAGTGAGAGGGGACCCAAGGGGGTTGCCCTAAAAATTCTTACAAGTTAAAAAACAAAAAAGATGTTCCACCTCACTCGGACAATAATTTTCATCCATCAAATTGAAAGAGGTTACAAAATTTGATGATGTATATTGTTGGAAAGTGGGGAAATAGTCTTCCTACACTGTAAGTGGAAGTGTCAATTGGTGCAACCACTTTGGAGAAATTCGACAACATCCATCATATTAAATCACATACTGTTTCACCTAAAGACCATGTTTCTAGGAATTTTCCAAGCGTATGCGCTTTATCCAAGTGCCCAAAGAATATATTTAAATGTTCTACTGCATTGTTTGATCAAAAAACAAAGAATATAATCAGAATGTTCAATAGGACTCATAAAACATTTAGACTAAATCAAGATAATGCAACTACCAAGAGGAATGCAAGTAGACCTATATGGTTTGTCTTTTTTTG
>NW_007253050.1:80787-95368 GCF_000164805.1 Carlito syrichta
AGGGGGGGAAGGTCTCACTTTGTTGCCCAGGCTAGAGTGCAGTGGCACAATCACAGCACACTGCAGCATTGACCTCCTGCGCTAAAGTGATCCTCCTGCCTCAGCCTCCGGTGTAGCTGGGACTACAGGCATGTGCCACCGCAGCCAGCTAATTTTTTTTTTATTTTTTGTAGAGCAGAGGTCTTACTACATTGCCCAGGCTGGTCTCAAACTCCTGGGCTCAAGTGATGCTCTCCACCTCAGCCTCCCAAAGGGTAGGATTATAGACATGAACCACTGTGCCAGAATCATTTTTATCATTTTTGAGGACACAGTTCTGTGGCATTAAGTACATTCATACTGCTGTGCAACCATTGCCATCATTCATTTTCAGAACTTTTGAAATCTTCCCTACCTGAAACTCTGTCCCCATTAAACACTCACTCCCCAGTTCTCTCTCCCTACCAGCTCCTGGCAACCATCTGCTTTCTGTCTCTATGAATTTGACTCCTCTAAGTATTTCATATGAGAGGAATTATATAATATTTATTCTTTTGTGAGTGACTTATTTCACTTAGCGTAATATCATGGGTTCATCCACATTGTCCCATGTGTCAAAAAAAAATTCTTTTTAAGGCTGAATAGTATACCATTGTACATACATATCACATTTTGTTTATTGATTCATTTGTTGATGGACACTGGGGTTTACTACCTTTTCTTGTAATGTTGTTGTATTTGTTTAATCACTTTCAAAACTGTTTTCACTGAGAATATATTTATGGCACAGGATACCAAAATACAAATAAGTTAGTTAAAAATAGAGACCTAGCCGGGCTCGGTGGCTCAGCCTGTAATCCTGTGCTTTGGGAGGCTGAGGTGAGTGGATTGCCTGAGCCCGTGGGTTCGAGGCCTGCCTGGGCAACTTGGAGAGACCTCATCTCTACAATAAAGGAAAAATCAGCTGGGCGTGATAGTGCGCACCTGTAGTTCCAGCTACTTGGAAGGCTGAGGCGGAAGGATCGCCGGAGCCCAGCAGGTCAAGGCTGCGGTGGCTGGGAGCAGCCATTGCACTACAGTCTGGGGGACAGAGTGAGACTCCAACTAAAAAAAAAAAAAAATAGAGACTTTTCTGTGCTCCATTTTGAATTTGATTTGTAGCTCTTAGAATGGAGGAGGGAGTCCAATCTGAGCTTAGGTTTAAAATGAGCTTCTTGGATCCTAAAAAAAAAAAAAAAAAGGCAAAACAAAAACAAAACAAAAAAACCCCTTCCCTGGAGTCCATTTTCACAACTGAATTATATAAGGGCCAAATAGCCCCCTGATCAAAGCCCACACATTCTATCATATTTGGTGTTCAGGCATATATAACCATGTCTGTTGGAATGGGTGGAGTACGAATTCAGTGAAGGCCAAAATACAAAAGGAAAAGGTAGGATCCTAAAAAAAAATGTTTTATTTTAAGGAGTTCAACCACCAGGCCCTGGAGTTAAGGAGAAATCGTGGTTTATTTATTTATTTATAGACCTCAGGTATTGCTATGTTGCCCAAGCTGGTGTCAAACTCCTTGCCTCAAGTAATCTTCCTGCCTCAACCTCCCAAAGTGTTGGGGGTACAGGCATGAACCACTGAACCCAGATCTAGCAAGAGTGGTTTCTGCAAAGGTGTGGTAGTTGGTTCCTTAACTGGTTTAGACTCAGTTTCCCTGGTGGTCTGTGGGTGTCCTGGAAGCCAAAAGGATTCTGAGTACAAACTCAAAGAGCTGCCTTACTAAACTCTATATCATGTGGGGTCCAAGTAAGCCTGCTGTTGGCCAACCCTTGCTATCCCAACATCATCCTCAGCTGAGTATCACCCGGGCAAGGGTGATGTTCTCCTCCACGTTATTCAAGAGACTGAGTGGCTGTCCCAGCCCTGGTCAGGGTTGTTGAAACTGGTCTATGGCTCTGGAGGGGGATAGGGAACTCAGAGCAGCCCACTCAAGCTACAATTTTTGACTGAGTAGGAGAGCCAGAATGATGGGTGAGTTACGTATCCAGATAAATGTCCCAAAATTATTTGGAAAATGAGAAGAAACATTTTTCAGAGGTTTGAAAGTCTGAGTATGTGAGGAAAGTGATTATAATTTGGGCATGAATTTTAATGTCTCAGAATCTTGGCTCTGGAGGCTGGGCTTGGAGTGGTTCATGCCTGTAATCCCAGCACTTTGGGAGGCTAAGGCAGGAGTATTGCTTGAGCCCAGTAGTTTTGAGACCAGCCTGGGCAATATAGCAAGACTTTGTCTCTACAAAAAATTTTAAAAATTAGCCAAGTGTGGTGCACTTGTAGTCCCAGCTACTTGGGAGGCAGGGTTGGAGGATCGTCTGAGCCCAGGAGGTTGAGGCTTCTGTGAGCTATGATTATGCTACTGCACTCCAGCCTGGGCAACAGAGTGAGATCACAACTCAAAAAAAAATTAGAAATACCACAATTGCAGTGGCATAACTTGTAAAAATGGAACCACTGTGGTGGAACACAGACTCCCATGCATTGTATATGTGCAAAGAGAGTTTTTTTTTTAATTAATATACTTGTTTATCAGTCACAATCCTCAGGACCACAAGAACAAAAAAGGACAACTTTGATTAAAGTAAAAGGGGAATTTAGTGGAAGGATATTGATCAGCAAGTCACTGAACAGCCAGGAAGGCTGGAAAGTCAGGCTTGGACACTGGGTCACAAAAAGCCATCAAATCAAGCCATAGAAATGGTCCAGAGAGATCCCCACTGCCACCCCAGAGAACATTCAGCAATCTAGCTTGCCAGTGCTGGACTATGGACACCACTGTGGGCACTGCTGCCTCTGCTACCTTGGGCAATGGGATGAGGCTGCCACCTCCTCTGCTGCCAGCTAGGATTCTTTGCATCCTCGCCTTCTTGTATCACTGGCTCCCAGTTAAAATCTGCAAGTTGCATCTGAGTGGATGGGCCCAAGATATGAAAAAACTGCAAAGGAAGCTAGAAAAGTGAACCTCTAGAGTAGGAAATAGCCTTTACAACCCACCCATGGGAAATTCAAACACATGGGAAGGAGGTAAATTTACAGGGCAGCCTACAATATATGAATAAGCTCCCCAGAGGGCAATATGCTCATGACTTTAGTTAATACATTTTGTTTTACTTTGTTTTGTTTTTTGAGTCAGGGTCTCAGTCTGTTGTCCAGGCCGGAGTGCAGTGGCACAATCACAGCTCACTGCAGCCTCAAACTTCTGGGCTCAAGAGATCCTCTTGCCTCCACCTCTCAAAGTACTGGGATTACAGGCGCGAGCCATTCCACCAGCCTAAAACATATTTTATATACTCCGTTATAAACAAACTATATACAAAAATTTGAAATATAAACTCTGTTTTTTTGAGTCGGAGTCTCACTCTGTTGGCCAGGTGTTGATCCTTTCACCACAGCCTTCCAAGTAGAAGGTTTCCAAGTAGAAGTTCCTGGAACCACAGGTGTGAAATATAAGCTCTTAAACCATGAAAATATAAGTCAATATTCCGTCGCTTCTAATGTTAAATTTTTAGGTCATCTGTGAACAGACATTGTCATGATTTGGAGCGAGAAACGTAATTCATTAGTTTTGCAGTATCACTTTGGTCTCCCCTTTCCCCCTCCCCACTGGCTGTTTGAGTTTTTATTCTGAATAACACCCACTTTTACATTGGGAAAACAGATTGCTGTTGATGGCAATTATTTTTTAAAAAGATAAAATAAAACAGAATTTAGGAGACGCTAACCCTTATATACCCTTGTAAAACTGCCCCAACAAATTCAAGATGGTTATACTTTTTCTCAGTGTAAGTTTTTCCGGATTTTATTAGAAAGCAATAACTGCATTTCTGACAGGCCTTTCTGATAGGCCACATGAGAATGACTTTTGTATTATTCATGCATTTCTCACAATAGACATTTCATGCCTTTGAATTCTTTTAGTTGGAGTAGGAAACGCAAACAAATCCGCACATGGATTTAGCCTTTGAAAGCTTGTGTCCAGCTGAGTAGTTACGATATCAATTACATCATGAAAAATTCCTTTTACCTAAAAAAACTGCTGAAGTTCAGAGGGTTGCAATCCTTTTTCTCATCAGAGGACAGACTAAAAAAGAAAATGTTGACCCTTTTAAATATCTTTGGATGCTGGCAAACATTGGGGGAGATTTTGATATGAGAAAAATATGCTTTTACCTTTAAAGCAACATGTTGTACATTATGTATTAATAAACTGGCTTCAACAAAGACTTTCTTATCCATTGCTAAAAATCACCCAACTATAAACAGCCACCACCATTCTGTTTTTGCCAGTGCCAAAAAGACTTCCAAATCCTTTCAGTTAAAAAGCCAGCAAAGATCAAAGAGATTTCACATGAGCTCTCTCCATGTCAGAGATACAAGTGCCATCTTCTAGCACATTATAATAATCCTGTTGTGCAGTACTCTTTTCCGATGACCTGTAAAAATTATATATTCAAGAAAGGCGGTTTTCTCAGAAAAAGGAAAAAATGTATGAATTAGGAAAGGTACATTTAACAAGTTCAATGATCTACTCTAATAAGTTGATACACTTTTTCCCTGTTCTGTGGAGTTCAGCATTGTAAATGCTTGGCTAATTAGCCATAATAAAAGTGGAATTTGAATGTTAGGGTGCAATTTGACAAAATGATTTATTACTTATTTCCCTTTAGTCACCAGAATATATGCTCCAACGTTTTTAGCTTTTCATTATTCTGTTTGTATGACTTGCACAAATTAAAATATGAGCATAGCCCATTATTATATCCAGACTTCAAAAGAAAAGAAAGAAAGAGGGAGGAAGGGAGAGAGGGATAGAGGGAGTAAGGAAGGAAGGAAATCCAGTCAAAGATAAATTTCAGCTAGTGTACTTCACTTTGTTTGCTAATAATAGCATATTAATTTTCCAATGCATTTACCTATCCCTTGGCTATGGTTAATAACACTGAGACTTTTACCTGAGCCCCTGTTCAGTTTTGACACTGCCATGTTTGACAGTCATTATTTGTTTTACCATCTGCTTTCTGCATCAGAGGATGAGCACTAATGCATGTCGGTTAAGATCACGTACATAAAGTCTGTCTCCTTCACTATACTAGAAGCTCAGGGACGTCAGGGACCATATCTGGTTCATGTACACACTGAGAATTCAGACACAGTACCCTGTGTACTCACTCATTTATCAGATATTTATTGAGGACTGCTGTGGTTTGAATGTGTCCCCCGAAATTCATGCACTGGAAACTTGGTCCCAGTGCAGCAGTGTCAAGAAGTGAGACCTTTGGTAGGTGATTGGATCAGGAGGGCTCAGCCCTCAGAATAGACTAGTCCATTCATGGACTAATGGGTTATTGAGAGAGTGGGTTTGTTATTCTGAGAGTGGGTCTGTTATAAAAACCAGTCTGGCTGACATTCGTGAACTCTCTAGCCATGTGCCATCTCAGGTCTCTGCAGAGAGACCCCCCGCAGCAGGAAGGCCCTCATTCAATGTGGTCCCTCAGCCTCCAAAACGATAAGAAATAAATTCCTTTTCTTTATAAATAACCCAGTCTCAGGTATTCAGTTATAGTAACAGAAAAGACAAGGAAGTGCACTTCTCTACACAGGGCACTTTTGGTTATAAGAAATGTAAATCTACTCAAAGTGATTCAAGGTGAAATTGGCTGTTTTCTCACTGTCATCCTCTCACGCATTTTAGCTTCTCCTGTGCTTCTGCTGTATTATTTTTTCCTGATCAGCGTTCTCTGATGCTCTCCACCCTCTTCACCTGGAAGCATAGGACACACCATAATGGCTGCTCAGCCCTAACTTCAGAGACTTTCAGCTTAAGTAGCCACCACACCCTCAGCCTCTTGGTTTTAGTGTATGTGAGAAAAGCCTAATGAAAACAGCCCACCATTTACAAGTCATTGAACTAACTCCCCTTGGACCAGGTTTCCTCTTTCATTCAATTAGTTGTAGCCAGAGAGAAGTCACATATTGGGATCAGAGGGTGCAGTCACAGAAGGAATCCCCTTGGCAGTATCTCCCTTAAATAAAGCTGTGGGTAGAGCAAGTAATCATGGCAAGGCTAGTAACACTGTGTTTTTAGTTAGCTTTGTTTTATATTTTATCCTCTAACCCAAGTATCTAGCACATATAGTTGGTATTAAAAAACTGTATTTGTTGAACTGATGCTAGGCTATGTCATATTATTGCTAAGTTTTATAATTTATGTAGGATGAGGAAGGAAAGTACAGAGAAATGAAATTATACTTGCTGAGATTTTGGACTCTGGAAAGATACATAATTGTTGCCAGGAAGAACAGACCGAAAACTAGTAATTTATATTCAATTTTCCTACTCAAGCATTGCTTTGAAATGAAAATGAATTCTTAGCAAATCAATCTTTTAAAAATCAACTATAACAGTTAAAAGAGAGCTGGACACAGTGGCTCAGGCCTGTAATCTAAGCACTATGAGAAGCCAAGATGGGAGAATCACTTGAAGTCAGGAGTTTGAGACCAGCCTGGATGATAAAGCAAGACCTTGTCTCTACAAAAAAAACAAAAGACAGTTAACAGAGGAAATGGAGAGACTCAAATATATATATAATTTCTCCAAAACCCATGGCCCGCTATTGCCACCTCTGAGGATATTCCATATTTTTTAAGTGCCACAATAATGTATTTTCTGATTTCCTTTAGAACTTAAGCCATTTAGAATGATACGAGTGGTTCTGTTCTTAATTTCATGACTCAAAAGCAAGGAAACAAATCTCTCTCTAATAAAATCCCTCTACAGAAAATACCCCATGAGGTGGCAGAAGTTGATGGCTGGACAGATGCTGTAGAATTCCATTGGTAGAGACGCCCTTGGCATAACAGTGGAAGCAGTAATGTTTCCCTGTTTGTTCTTGAGGAGGGGCCCAGAGGGCAATTACTAGCCTTTTTCCTCTCTTTCCTACAAAGAAATCATATTGTGTAAAGGGTGATAAAATCAAGAGCAGATGCAATCATTTCCACTGGGGGTCCCACCATTCTGTCAGGCCATGCCACAGCACCTTTCCCTGGCCAGGTTTACAGGTACTCAGGGTCACCGCCCTCTCACAGAGAGCCAGTTAAACTCATAATCAGTAGAGAATGCAAATACTCAGACCTCGCTTTTCTAGAAGGTTGTATGTTTCACAGCTGAAGAATATAGCTCAGAGCTGTGTGATCTTTCCTTCAGACTGGGGCATGATTTTAGTTTGCTCACCAGTCATGCTCGGACCTGTGCTTAAATGTGACAGGAATAGCAGAACTCACTGGAGTAGTCATCAGCTGCTTCCTCTAGTCACCTTCTGGGCTCTGTGACCTGCAGACACATTTGTTCTCCAAGGTCTTTCTGCTGTCTTGGGAGCCTGTGAGCCTCGTCGGTTTTCACTGTGTGATCAGCTGCCAAAGAATTGCCAGTGCAATCTTGAGACTATATGAGGAGTTACACTGATAGGATACAATTTCAAGGCTTACTAATCCTTGTGCTTGGTGACATGAGGTCATCGGACTAGCCTGAGTATGGAAGGTACTTCGGCAAAGGGATAAGATTACAGCTAAGTGACTCAGAGCTCTGGCCTCTTTAATGAAGTAATGACTTTAGCTATTGGTGAGGCACCAAGATAAAAGGACCATTTCTTTATTTTGAGACAGTGACCTGAACAGTCACTTGGCAATTTCTCTGATGGCCTCTCTTCTTTGCTCTGGGTATTTCATGTACGTTTCCAGGTTTTAAAAGTATTTTTCTGCAACGTGGAACACCTTTGCGATCTCTCACCAATGCTCCCGCCCTTTTGCCTATTTATACAAGAATCTCAGATTCTGCATCTTCTTCCCCAAACACCCCAGACAAGTGAATTGTCTCATTGGGAGAAATCTCAGAAACCTACTTCTTTGTATCACCACCACTGAGCTGCTGCTACAGCAGGTGCTGGCAATCCCCACCTCTTTGTTCTCACAATACCCTGCTCCTCCATGAGAACAAACAGAAATAGAACCCCTTGTTCCCAACACGAAGCTAAGGGCAGCTCTACCAACAGAGACCTACAGTATCTGTCTAGCCACCAGCCCTTTCCACCTCAAAGTATAGTTTCTGAGAGCTATGCAGGGTTGGGGATTTGACTAACCAGATAGATTAAATAAACAGACTCTGACCTCAAGACAGCCCCAGAATCAAAGGTGACAGATACATCACAATTAGACTATGATAATGGCATGTATAAGATTTAGAAAAAACAAGATGGCATGATAAGGAAAGGAGAAGTGATGGCTGAGCTCTCTGTTTACAATATGAGCAGGAATTTGCCAGTCAGAATAAGAGAACATTCTACTCTAGAGGCAGCAAACAGCATGTGAAAAAGCACAGAGGATTCCAATGAGCAATTGTTCTGGGTGCTGCAATGACACCTGAAAAAGTAAGCTTCACATCCTATACCTCTGTTGTGAATAGTATACACAAATACAGTATAATGTATAAACAGAAGAGCAGTCTTAAAATTCATTTTAGCATTATTTTCTGTTAAACTTGCATGAGGAAAAAAACTCAACTCTTTCCCATGTAAGATTAAGATTTTCAGACTAGAACCGGAGAATAGACTGAAACAAAAATGTCACACTTTCATGAAGTTCTGATTATATTACTCATAAAAACCAAGCTACAACTCTTTGAAGGCAATTTTATAAGAAGTGAAACCAAACAGCCTAATCATACCAGAGAAATAACCACCATTTATGGAATGCCTACTCTGTGGCAGCCTCCCATCTCATCAATTTATATTCATGATCTTAGCTGATTTAACGTTTACAAGAACCCTTTGAAGTAGATATTACCCAGTTCTACACGTAGGTAAACAAACTCAGAGAAGTCATTTGTCTATAAGTGGCAGAGCTGGGATTCAAGCCCCAGATTTGTCTGATACCACAGCTTTATTCCTTAACTCACATCCACTCCCAAATTCCTACCAGGAACCAGTAACTGTTCATTGTCCATGAAGACTATGACTGCACACATATAAGATCAGCATACATGTGGCAACACGGCACAGTAGGAGCACTATATGACCCAAGAATTGAGCAGCCAGCATTCCAGTCCTCACACATCCTCACATATGTGACACTGGTTAATTTACCTAGCCTTTGAGAAAGTGGAAATAGATCTCTTACAACCATTGCTGCCTAGTAGGGTGCTCATTCAGAGATTAGCTATTATCTTGGAAACAAATGCATCTTTCATAAAGGCAGAATCAATCACATTTAGAAAGCTCCCTATACGAAATCTTAGACCAGGTGTTGCATATTCCAAGTAGGATCTTACTTCAACAGCTGGGTTAGCTTCACAAAATAGTCAAAACTTCATTTTTGATGACATAGTAAGTACGATGTGATGCTGGGACTTAAAATGAGCCTTTTCAAAATTGGCAAATATGAGACATACTATCTACTAAATATTCAGGGTAGAGATAGACTAGGAACAAAATTTGACTAAGTAGAGATTACGCTGAAGAGAATCAGAAAAAGCAATTGAAGGACAGGAAGTGGGCACAGTGCCCCCAAGCCCAGTCACTGACTCAGGAAACGTTTTTCAATGCTTTGGAAAAGAGCATGGTACAGTGGAAGAAATATAGGTTAGAAATCCAACAGTCATAGATTCTTTTTTGTTTGTTTTGTTTTTGTTTTTTGTTGAGTTGGAGTCTCACTCTGTCGTCCAGACCACCGCTCCTGGCCACCGCAGCCTTGACCTGTTGGGCTCCGACGATCCTTCCGCCTCAGCCTTCCAAGTAGCTGGAAGTACAGGCGCACGCTACCACGCCCGGCTAGTTTTTTGATTTATTGTAGAGATGAAGTCTCGCCACATTGCCCAGGCGGGTCTCGAACCCGCGGGCTCAGGCAATTCACTCACCTCGGCCTCCCAAGGTGCGGGATTACAGGCTGAGCCACCGAGCCTGGCTCAGGCATAGATTCTTATTCAGCACCGTCACTATGTCTGGGACAAAGGACTTTTCTGTGAGTCAGTTTCCATACTCATTTATGAAAACTGAGAAAACCCCTACTGAGCAATTTGATTGTGGAGATTAAATGAAGTGACGGGCATGAAAACATCTCATACCACAGGTGGCATAAAGCAAGCACTCAAGCTATTTTCCATCCCTTGAGCTGCAGTTAAATGAGTGTGATAGACAGTTTCAAACAGTACTGGAAAGGTCCACACTCCATGTGAGGGATCTGAGGCAGTGAAGAGATAAGAACACAGCTCTGGGGCCCAACTGAAGTCTTGGCTTCTACTACTTTCTTGCAGTGTGAGTTTGGACAAACTATTTTATCTTTCCCGAGCTTCAGTTTCCACATCAGTATACGGGGATAATCATCATATAGAGTTTTTGTGAGGACTAAATGAGCAATATTTAGAGGACTGGATTAGAGAAAACTTAGCCCACTGTGTGGTACATTCTATTCGAGGCAGAAAACAGCATGTGAAAAAGCAGAGGATTCCAATGAGCAATGACAGCAATGTGCATGGAACGCTCAGTTCATAAAAGAATGCATGAAACAATAATGTATTTAAAGCAATTTTCCACTTTGAACATAACACCAGAGTCAATAAATATTATCTAAAGTTTCTGTCAATTCAACAAGACCAAGTAATTGAAAAACTTTTCTTTACTAAATAATAAAACATTAAAAATGTCAAACACTTTTCCCCAAAGGCAGAGGTCATGGCAAATCTTCAGAAAAAGAGGGCATGTTGTCTGTTTGGAAATTCAGGTCAAGGGTTTCAAATGAAATGATGGTTTATGCTATCATTTCTAACTATGAAGAAGAAATGAAAGACAGATGTAGAGTTCCTACTTTAAGGATTATTCATAAACGTCTTGGAATGACTAGCTGAAATCTCACAAAGGCAAGTCATTACAGTAGAACGGGCATTACATACTAATCAGTAGGTTCCAGTTCACTGAGTGATAGAATTGGGGCTTGTTTTAAAAGGCCAGATGGTATACAACAGATTTTTTCCTTTTCACATTAATGCCACAGCGTATCAGTAAATTCACTTTCATTTCCTTCTTTATCAAGCAACCGATGTTAGATTGGATTTGTGAACTGTCTATATAAACAGAAAGAAAGCAGGCAACCAGAAAAGGAAACAGGCTAGCTAGCCCATGAGGTTCCTAAGATGCCTTGAGCACTCGTGTGACAGAGACATTAATTGGTATCCTTCTTTCTAACCTTTCATACATACCAAGCTCATGCTTGCCTTCTGGGACTTTAACCTTCACAATTCTTCCCTCGGTCCGTTTCTTTCTCACCCTTCATGTACTAGCTCAAATGCTTTCTCTCACAAGTTCTTCCCTGATGACACTTTCCAAAGTAATGCCTACTGCCCTCCCCACCACCATCTCCCAGTACATCACCCTGTGTCCTTCCCTATCATTAACAGAACTTTGCTCCTTTACCGTTTACCATCTTTAAATGCAAACTCAATTGTAAAAGGGGGTCCTTTTAGCTCATCATTATATCCAGGCACTTAAACATACTGGCTGAATAAATGAACGGAAAAGTGGTACAAAGCAAGCAATTTTACTTCTGAAAGATTATCCTAAAGAAATAGGTCAAGTTCAGCAGGGCTCGGTGGCTCAGCCTGTAATCCCGTGCTTTGGGAGGCCGATGTGAGTGGATTGCCTGAGCCCGCGGGTTCGAGACCTGCCTGGGCAACCTGGCAAGACCTCATCTCTACAATAAATCAAAAACTAGCCAGGCCTGGTAGTGCGCGCCTGTAGTTCCAGCTACTTGGAAGGCTATGGTGGAAGGATCGCCAGAACCCAGCAGATCGAGGCTGTGGTGGCCGAGAGTGTGCCACTACACTCATCTGGGCGACAGAGTGAGACCCCAACTCAAAAAAAAAAAACAAAAGAAATAGGTCAAGTTCACCAAGATATAAATACAAGCTATGTACAATACTGAAAAACAAGAAATTGCCTAAATGTCTATTCAAAAGAAATTGTTAAATTAGTTATGGCATATAGATATCAAAAAGAATATCTAAAAGACATTTTCCTACTACTGAGTGAAATAAATAGATTACAGGCCAGCATGTATGGTGTGATCACATTAAGGTAGCAAAAACAACAAAAACAGTATGCTGCAGTATGAGTTTATAGGAAAATACAGATTAAAACAAAAAAGATGTTAAAAATAATAGTTGTTGGGGGGGCTCAGTGGCTCAGGCTGTAATCCCAGCACTTTGTGAGGCCGAGGAGAGTGGATTGCCTGAGCCCCCAGGTTCGAGACCCACCCAGGCAACTTGGTGAGACACTGTCGCTACAATAACTAAGAAACATTAGCTGGGTGTGGCAGCACATGCCTGTAGTTCCAGCTACTTGGAAGGCTGAGGTGGAAGGATCGCTGGAGTCCAGCAAGTCAAGGCTGCAGTGGCCGGGAGCATGCCACTGCACACCAGTCTGGGCGACAGAGTGACTCCAACTCCAAAAAAATAATAATAATAGCTGTCAATAGTTGTCTAGTTCGTCTAGAAATCATCACTTGGCTTTATACAAGCAACAACATACGCTGCTGATTTTAGAATTCTGGGACATGATCTGCTTCTAATCCTAAGCAGTCCTTTAACATTTTTAATGTTATACAGTGTTACAGTATTTAGTTTGGCAAATGTTTCAAAATAAAGTAGAAATGTATTCATACCATCACAGAAATGCACATCCAATTTGGTTTTCAATAAGAACCATAGGTACAGATCAGAACTCTTCCCTTGAAATAATTTACACACAGATTACTTTTAACTTTTTCCTCCAAGTTACCTTACCTTACCCCCTACTCCCCCTTGGTGTATGAGAAAAAAAAATTGGACAAGGAAAACTTCAGGTGACTATGAAAGGGTGATATTTTCTTTGCCTAACAATGTAGACAATTGCTTATTTACATTCTTATGCCCTTTCACATATTATTCCAGAATCCACATACCCAAATGCCTGCTTTATTTCTCAGCTAATTTTATTTCTCAGGATATTATCACCAACAAAGTTATTGCCACTCTAGAATTCTATTTCAAAATAAATGTCATTAAATTTCAGTTTCACTGTTCACCATGTAGTCAGAGTATTTCAGCTCTGAAATATTCCATTTAAAATTTTTTCTTTTAAAAAATCCTTAGGGAACCACAAACATTTTTCAACAAATAGTGACAAATATTCCTTGCTTTAAATGTAGACTGGCACTCATACACAAAATGGCAGTAAAATAATCTTGTGACACCTCTATTTCATCCCACTCTGTATATCTGAACAAAGAAAAAAAAATGAATTCACATAAGCTTTCTTTTTTTTTTTTTTTATTTATTGTAGAGATGAGGTCTCACCAAGTTGCCCAGGTGGGTCTCGAACTCGCGGGCTCAAGTAATCCACTCATCTTGGCCTCCCAAAGCACAGGATTACAGGCTGAGCCAGGCCAAATAAACTTTCTTTTATCGAAACACGTTACCTGTGTATATATAAGAAGCTGTGAACAACAGAAGCTATTTAAGATATTCAAAGTCATTTAGAAACAGTCTTTACAATGCCAATCAAAGAGCAAAACATCTGGTTAGTTTTCAAGCTAAGTGGGCTGCTTTACCCCCCTATGCCAACCACCAGGCACTAGGCCCATTCATTACTGACTAATGGTGAGTTCTTAGCAACATTCTCATTAATCCCATGGTCATTCCATTTTTCGCCCCATTTGTGTGTGTGTGTGTGTGTGTGTGTGTGTGTGTGTTGGAGTCTAACTCCATCGCCCAGACTGGAGTGCAGTGACAAACTCCTGACCACCGCAGCCTCGACCTGCTGGACTCTGGTGATCCTTCGGCCTCAGCCTTCCAAGTAGCCAGAACTACAGGCACGCTACCACGCCTGGTTAATTTTTGATTTTTTGTAGAGACGAGGTCTTGCCAAGTTGCCAGGGCTGGTCTCGAACCTGCAGGCTCAGGCAATCCACTTGCCTGGGCCTCCCAAAGTGCTGGAATTACAGGCTGAGTCACCAAGCCTGGCCTTTTCCCCCACCTTTTACATAATTCTCTCCATTTGGTTACAGATACAATTAGCAAGCTGATGGCACATACGTTTTCTTTTATTTTTTATTATTTATTTATTTATTTTTTGAGTTGGAGTCTTACTCTGTCACCCAAACTGGAGTGCAGTGACCTCTCCCGGCCACCACAGCCTCGACCTGCTGGGCTCCGGCGATCCTTCCGCCTCAGCCTTCCAAGTAGCTGGAACTACAGGTGCGCGCTACCACGCCTGGCTAATTTTTTGATTTATTGTAGAGATGAGGTCTCGCCAAGTTGCCCAGGCAGGTCTCGAACCTACGGGCTCAGGCAATCCTCTCACCTCAGCCTCCCAAAGTGCTGAGATTACAGGCTGAGCCACTGAGCCCGGCTTATTTTTTGGTTTTATTATTTATTTATTTATTTATTTAATTTTTTGAGTTGGAGTCTCACTCTGTCGCCCAGACTAGAGTGCAGTGGCCGCTCCCGGCCACCGCAGCCTCGACCTGCTGGG
>NW_007253050.1:95501-118783 GCF_000164805.1 Carlito syrichta
GGCTAATTTTTTGATTTATTGTAGAGATGAGGTCTCGCCAAGTTGCCCAGGGGTCTTGAACCCGCGGGCTCAGGCAATCCACTCACCTCAGCCTCCCAAAGCACGGGATTACAGGCTGAGCTACCGAGCCCGGCTCATACGTTTTCTTTTAGTTCTTAATTTTTTTTAAGAGTCATTAATTTAATTTTTTAGTTTGATGCTTTTTCCCAGTGGAATATTCATCAAAGCATTTAAACAAATCATGTTAATAATTGACCTGGTATCAAATGCTTACTCAGACATTCCTAAACCAGACTTTATTTAAAATAAGTTTAAACTAAGACTTTCCTATTATTTGAATAAATTTCCAAGGATCTTAATTAAAGAATTCATTCAAAGTGTGATACAGTCTAGTGTTTATTTTATGTTATGGCAGGTACACTTGAATTTCAAAAATTTAAAACATATAAAAAGTGGTTAGGGACTAACATTTGTATCAACAGTTGATAAGTGTCTAAGGTTGTTTATGATACAGCAGGGCACAACGGTAGTGCTAATGCCAGTAGGGCACCATGGAAGTTAGTCTAGAAATCATCACTAGGCTTTATACAAGCAACAACATACGCTGCTGATTTTAGAATTTTGGGACATGATCTGCTTCTAATACTAAGCAGTCCTTTAACATTTTTAATGTTATACAGTGTTACAGTATTTAGTTTGGCAAATGTTTCAAAATAAAGTAGAAATGTATTCATAACATCACAGAAATGCACATCCAATTTTGTTTTCAATAAGAACCATAAGTACAGATCAGAACTCTTCCCTATATGAAATAATTTACACACAGATGAATGCTATAATATCACTATCTAAAATAATCACTAAATACAATTCTTTTTCAGAAATAAACAAGCAAAGTTTTTTTCATTATCAAATATCAAAAACATGTAGATAATGTATGTTTTTCAAACAAATGATACTCTAAAATTATAGGAATAATTTCAGTGAATTGAGTGAATGTGCAACCTAAATCAACCAAGTATTTTGTAGTACAATCATATTAAGAAACCAATGATCAGAAAATACAACCGTATGAAAGAAATTTATAATCCACAAAACTTTTTCAGGCCTTAAGGTAAAATAGTTCCACAGTTTACAGGTAAAACCGAGGCAACAAATATGCGTGCGTGTCTTGAGTAAGTAGGTCTTTTATGCAGAAGATGTAACACTTTGTTTGTAGACAGCATGGTATGCATTTCTCAGCAAGACATAAGGAAAACAAGATTCCAAAAGATCCATTGTCAGAAATGGGGATTCTTGCACAATCTGAAAAATTCCAAAAATGCATCAAAATTCAAGTTATGTACAATGGGAACATTTATTGACAACTAGTAAGCTATAATTTGATACTGTTATCTTATTACAAATAAATATAAGTTAATTTCCTTTTACCTTAAATTCCAGTCAAATGGTTAAAGTGCTACTTTCTAATTAAACTGGTTAATCAACAAGTACTATTGAGTACTTTCATTGTCCTCATCAATATATTAGATATAAAAGAGAATATAAATATATTTAAAATATGGCCCATACTGTCAACTCTAATCGGGAATCCAAGACTAAGCTAGGAAGCAAAACCAAACGTGTGACCAACTACAACTAAATGGAAAACTAAAAAAAAATAATAATAATAATAAAATAAATGGCCAAAAAAAATTCTAGAGAAATTCAAAAGGGAAGAAAGATTAATGTGGGTCATAGTAATCAGGGAAGAGTATCTGGAAGAGATTTGAGCTACAGGGTGTGCTGAGTCAACAGGACAGACACAGATCCATGCAAGTAAGGGAAATGACTTGCATTGAGGGAAAAGCCACATGGAAGATACAAGGAGAGCTGGTTCACATACACTGTAGAGGAAGAACAGGTTATGACAAGAATGACAGGAAGCTATGTTAGATGGGCAGAAGAGAGTCAGCATGTATGAAACTAAGAAAACTGGAAGATAGTTGAAAATGAAACACTTGGAAAATATAAGGCCCAAGTGGTTTCCAACAGGTTGAAACTACTCATAAAAGAATACCCTAGAGTTAATGCCAATCTTTAATTTTGTTGTTTTCTGGTATTACCATAATGGTAAAACATGAGTGATGTCAGTCTTTTCGGCAATTTTTAGAAAATATATGGCTTATGTGGGGTGAACACAAGAGATCTAAAAAGTACTTCAGCTCTTGTTATTTAAAATGACAAGAAAAGACTCTCAGAAATGACTGCAATTCTTTTGTTGCTAGTAAAAATTAAAATGAGACTTACCATATCTAGCAGTAAATAAACAGATTCTCTATTCCTTGTTGTAGTTTTATCTGTCTCTTGGCCAATTTTCAGTAGACTGGAGGATGCAAGCTTAAAAGTACACACACATATAAAGTGAATTTTTAAATAAAACGTTCATCAGTTACTTGTTTATTTCTGGTATGCTTCAATTTCCAACATATTTCAATCATTCAGTGCTATATATAAAATAATGAGCAATTAAATAACAAATAAGATGAGTGTAGCTACTTTGCATTCAAGCAATCATTTAGCATTATTAACATCTAAAGAGACACAAAGATAATAAATATAATCAAATATTCTTAGTCTTTAAACCTGAGTTTTTTCATAACAAATAGGCTTTTTAAAACAATTCATATTATTTGCTCTCTTTTCAATATTTGTATTAACTGTATTTCTTAGTTCCCAAGTAAGAAGTTAATGTCACACTGCATCCGAATTCACAGGAACACTATGATTAAGTGTTCCTTTAATGTCTTTAAGACATTAAAGATTGAATGAAGAAATTAAAACAAATAGAAAAAATAATTTTTAAATTTTAATACTTTTTTTCCTTGAAATCCTTTTATTTTCTCAAATTAGTACATTTGCTTTATAAATAAAAAAACTTTAAGCTAACAGAATTTATAACTAAAAAAGAAGCAAACATTCTAGCATTCATTATGCCATGGTATATCTTTCCATCAAGTAAAACATTGAAAAGGTTATATAAAGGAAAGAAAGAACCACACTGACACCAAAATTAAGAGTCATGTTTCATGAGGCTAGATTTAGCATTTCTCTTTTTTTGGTAATGAGTAGTACTTTTATTGTTAAGTTTGTCACCATTGATGGTCTTTTTCCAAATAAACAGAAATAAGGAAAAAAATGTCTTTGTAGAGGAAATATGTCCTCTTTCTGGCTCAATTTTACTTTGTTTTTTTTTCCCTTTCAATCCTAGAAAAATTTCTAGGGCAGTACATATATCAGCATAAGAAAAAAAAAAAAGGTTATATTGCATAGCCCTAGAAATGGGGGAAAGACTTCTGAGTTCAACGTAAATGATAAACTGACTGCTCCTTGATATTTTTTGTTTTTTTTAGAGACAGGGTGTCGCTCTGTCGCTTAGGCCGGAGTAAAGCGGTGCAACTACAACTCACTTCAGCTCCAGCCTCCTAGACTCAAAGTACACCACCACTGCTGGCTAAATTTCTTTCTTTCTTTCTTTTTTTTTTAATAGAAATGGGGTCTTGCTTTTTAATAGAAATAGAAATGAGTTGGTCTCTAACTCCTGGCCTCAACCAATCCTTCTACTTTGGCCTAGGATTACAGGTGTGAGCCACTACACTCAGACCTCCTCCTTGATTTTAAGTCCTACCTTCACCTGTTCCTCCTTTCAAAAGCAAATACAAAAAAAAAAAAAATTAAAAGGAGCCTGAAATTCATATGCCTGATAAAAGAACTAAAAACAAAATTACAATTAGAGGATACTAAATAAAATGTAAAAATAAAGATAATTTACTCTTACAGCTCAAAGTCATGATTTTTTGTTTTCCTTATAAAATGACATGAGTTTTGTTATTTGATTATACATACTGCAAGAAATTCTTTAAGACGGTCTTCAATGCTTCCTTTGTGAATTGTAAACAAAGCTGCAGCGATCTGGTTGATGGCTTTGGCCAAGCAATGGATGTTGTTGCAGTGCCCTGAGAAAGTACAAAAAGGGTTATGCAGATTCTGTGTGAGCCCAAGACATTAAATAATACCTAGAACGCAAATCTTTTTTTTTTTTTTTTTTTGAGTTGGAGTCTCATTCCATTGCCCAGGCTGGAGTGCAATGGCATGCTCACAGCCATCCCAGCGTCAACCTGCTGGGCTCTGGCGATCCTTCCATCTCAGCTTTCCAAGTAGCCAGAACTACAGGCACGCACTACCACACTAGGTTAATTTTTGATTTATTGTAGAGACAAAGTCTCACCAAGTTGCCCGGGCTGGTCTCGAACCCACAGGCTCAGGCAATCCACTCACCTCGACCTCCCAAAGTGCTGGGATTACAGGCTGAGCCACCTAGCCTGGCCAAACGCAAATCTTGAATGGCATCACAATCTACCTGAGTAGTGGCAGGTTAACAACAGAGCTAGGACATGACCTGGCTTGCTCTCCTCTCACTTTCACCAAGACCGGTATTCTCATAGAGTAGCATGTGTGCAACAAACGATCATGTCTATGTTAAACAGGTAAATACTTAAAAACTTTTTTGTTTTGAGTTGAAGTCTCACTCTGTTGCCCAGACTGGAGTGCAGTAGCACACTCACAGCCACCCCAGCGTCGTCCTGCTGGGTTCAGGCAATCCTTCCACGTCAGTCTTCCAAGTAGCTGGAACTACAGGAAAGCACTACCACTCCCAGCTAGTTTTTTGATTTATTGTAGGGATGAGGTCTCGCCAAATTGCCCAGGCTGTTCTCGAACCCGTGGGCTCAGGCAATCCCCTCACCTCGGCCTCCTAAAGTGCTGGGATTACAGGCTTGATCTACTGCGTCTGGTCTATTAAGAACTTTTAAAAGAAATCACACACTAGTCTTATAGCATCTCAGAACCCTAAGAAAAAAGTGCTTAGCTGCCTTACAAACATTTTGTCATCTGTCTTTAGCCTTTTGCACTAGGATGTCCCTTGTGAGGGGACATAAAGAGATTGCTGGTGATTACACAGGACAAACTTATGCCAGCACAAATTTTCAAAAATCCATGCTGCCATGCAAACTGCATGAAAAGCAAATAAAGAAATGGTATATTCAGGTATACATTAAAAAATCATCAGCTGGCATTACATATAAAGAGAATGTCCTTACACATCGTCTTTGAACAACACACTGAACCATAAATTACATATTATTAATGTGGGAGGAAGAAAACGAAACTGAACTGTCTGCTCAATAGAAAAACACCAGATGGAAGACATCCAACAAATTACTGTTGTACAACATATAACAATGAACCTGCCATGCTTGTTAGTGACTGTTTCACACGTTACCGCACGTTAAAAAAATGATATAAAGTTTTGATTTTTTGTCATAAATAATTTCCTCAATGTCCAAAATTCCATTATAAGCCAAATATCATTACAATAAAATAACTGGTTCCAATGCTATACTATATTGATTTGTTTTTCACTATTTCATAAAAAAGTGCAGTCAAGTTGCTAGTATGTGATCTGCGAGATGTCTCTGAGTACAAAGAGTTAAAATAATCTTGTGAACCAAGACAGCATGGTACTTGTACAGGAATTGTTATAGAGACCAATGGAAAAGGACAAAAATGCCAAAAATAAATATATGGACCCTCAGCCAACTCATCTTCAACAAAGCCAGCAATAACAAACACTGGGGACAGGAAACTATATTTAGCAAGTGATTCTGGGAAAACCGGCTAGCCACATGCAGAATAATAAATTGGACCCCTACCTAGCACCACATACAAAAACCAACTGAAAATGGATCAAGGACTTACATGTAAAACCTCAAAGTATAAAAATCTTAGAAGAAAACATAGGGAACACCATTCCATTCTGGATATCAGAGTAGGCAATGAACTCATAACCAAGTCTTCAAAAGCAAGTACAATAAAAGCTAAGATAGACAGGTGGGACCTTATCAAACCGAAAAGTTTTTGCATAGCAAAAGAAACCATCAAGAGAGTAAAGAGACAGCCCACAGAATGGGAAAAAATATTTGCAAGCTATGCATTTGACAAAGCCCTAACATCCAGGATCTATAAGAAACTCGAACAAATTGAAAGGAAAAAACCAAATAACCCCCATTAAGAAGTGGGCAAAGGACATGAATAGACACTTCTTAAAGGAAGACATATAAGCAGCCAACAAACATAAGAAAAAATGCTCAGCCCCACTAATAATTAGAGAAATGCAAATAAAACCTACAATGAGATACCACCCTGTAAGGATGGCTAACATTACATTGACATGTCAAAAAATAACAGGTGCAAGCACAGTTGCGGAGAAAAGGGAATGATTCTACACTGCCGGTGGGAATGTAAGCTAGTTCAATCTCTATGGAATGTAGTGGGACGACTTCTCAAAGAACTAAAAATTAAGCTTCTATATGATCCAGCAATCCATCTCCTAGGAATTTACCTGGAGGAATATAAATTGCTCTAGCAAAAAGATACCTATACCCGCATGTTTCTTGCTGCACTATTCACAATAGGAAAAACATGGAACCAACCCAGATGCCCATTGAAAACGGCCTGGATAAAGAAAACATGGTATGTATACACAATGGAATACTATGCAGCTACAAAAAAAGAACAAAATCATGGCCCTTGCAACAACTTGGATGCAGTTGGAGACCATCATATTAAGTGAACCATCACACACAAAAAGAACCGAATACCACATATTCTCACTCATAAGTGAGCCCTAAACACTAGTCACACTAGCACAAGAGTGGGATTGGCAGATGCTGGGCACTACTAGGGAAAAGAGGGAGGGGGGACATAAAGCAACACAAAGGGTACCTTGGTCTACTGCCAAAGGGAGAGACGGCCATCTAGAAGTCCAAACTTCACCTACATGCAGCCTACTTTTGTAACAAACCCTCACTTGTACCCCACAACTCTAAAATTGAAGTAATAATAATCCTGTGAGTTGGGTTTCCCCATTCTCTACCGTGCACACATTCAGGTACACATGAGCTCACATACATTTCATATATCAGGAAATTGGGGCTTAGAAAAAGGAAGAGTGCCCACACCACCTTACAAAGCTAGTAAACGGCAGAACTTAAGTCATATTTTATTATAAAAGAACATCAATTCCTTAAAGAGAAAAGTAGCTACTACACCAAAACTCATGATTTTTCCACTGCCAAAACAATTTTAAGCCACTATTACCTTCTATAGCAGGGCTGTACTGAGACATCACATTACTGGCCAGTGTTGGCAAAGAAACTGCCACAAAGACCATGAGGAGGCAGGCAATTTTATATTCTTCTTCTGGACTAATGTTTTCTAAGGGTGAAAAATTAAGAATAAAATAAGTGTATTTTTTCAAGATTAATTAAGATCTGATCAACATAACTAGACAAATTTTTTTACTTAAAAATTTGATTACTATTTTATTTAGAAATAGCAAAATGACATATTTTACTAGAGCTCTATAGAAATGTTTACAATATGATTATAAAATACAGAATAAAGTAGAAACAATATACATTATTGGTTATTATCAATTATTTAGGCATATTTCAAGGACCTCTAATAAAACAGTGAGGCAAAATTTTATTTTTTTAAATCATAAGATTATAGAACAAAAAATATAGTAAGAATAACCCAAATCCTAAAATCTCCTAATTGAAAACTTATTACTTTATAAGAAAATTCTATTTACAACTATTTAGAAAATTTATTATCTCATAACTTATTCTGCAAAATCTCCCTAAAATCCTTTATTTTTTTGAAAACAGATATAAATAGGATTTGAAATTTATGATTTAAAAGATATAAATGTGGAAAGTGGATTGGATTTTCAAGCTATACTAGAAGACAGAAGGAACCAGTCATGAATGAAACTATCTAGCACTGCCCTAACGTTTTCAAGACATACCCTTTCTAAAATATTTTTGTAATATGTACTCAAATTGTGGGCTATTAAGGTTATTATCTGGTACCTGGGAACTTCTAGTTACCCTACTATTCACCATTACATATAACTAAGAGTTGAACATAAGAAAAAAGCCAAACTATGTTTTAAAATTTGGTTGATTACAAAAAATACAGCTGTAGCAAATCAGTAATAATAATGATCCATGTGACTAAATGTAACATACTGTATGGATGAGGAAACAAAAAGCATCATTAAATGAGAAAAGGACTGATGAATTCAATCAAACACCATGCTATGGCCTCAAGTGGGGATATAAGAGGGCATTTTAGTACCAGAAACAGGTGAAATGCTATCTACTTTATAGACAAATCCAGAAATATCTACAGCATCCTGGGTACCTCATTTTAAAGGGCTGGTTTTAAATTTTTCTAAATGTTTAATGTAACACTGTATAAACTCTCTATGGTGAAGATCTAGTCTCAATTTTCTGTTATGTAATGAACCATCTCCCACTAGCATACAATCACTATTATCTTAAAAAATACTTCTCTACTCCTGCCTCCACCTACTGTAATTCTATTTATTTGTTCCTCTTTATAATAAAGTTTTACGAAAGTTGTTCTGTGCTTACTATCTCAAATTCCTTTCCTCCTATTCTCTCTAAAGTACTTTCTAACCAGCCTTTTGCCCCCAAAGCCCCACTGAAACTGAACTTGTCAGCATCACCTACTAACTCTACAAGCTGATCATTCATTTCCCTTGCACCTTCCTGGAAGTTACTTTCCTGGTTTTTCTTCTACTTCACTGGACCCTTCTTCTTAGTTTCTCTTTTGGTGCCTCCTCCTTTTCTCCCTGAGTTCTTAAACCTGGAGTGGATGAAGGTTCAGACCTTGATCCCCTTCACTGCTAAGTCTACATAAACTAAACAGCCCTAGTAATCTCATTCAGCTTTATGGCTCTCATATCTGCATGGAGACTGTGCTGTAACATAAGCTCCAGAAGGTGGGAATCTTTTCTGCACTGATATATTCCAACTACTAAAAAAAAAGTAAAAGAAAAATTTTAAAGCTTTACACAAAACAGATATTTGAATATATGGATAAATATTACAGCTGTGCCTATGTCTCTCATTTTAACTACGAGTAGAAAATATTTACAAATGAATTTTACCTGATTTCTGTGAGGAAAGAGCTACCACCAGGGCAGGATCGATCTCACAAGGTAATCCAGCAGCTGAGGACAACTCATACACATTCATTGCAACCTGCAAGAAACAGAAGAATCACAGAGTACTAAAAAATATTCTAACACATTTCTGAAAAAGTTTACTTAACTAAGAAAAGTTTACTTAACTGTTCAAATTAGAATCTGCCTAGAAGAACACTAGAGAATTTCAGAAACTTGGTTTAAGCAGGAACTACAGCACAACTAGCCTATACTGAACAACTCACTTTAAAACTGTGATGTGGTGTGGTTATAACTTCTTCCTGTTAGGCCAAACAAAATCTGTATATTTTCTATGGCAAATTTCTATAGAATCATTCAAAGGTTATCATTTTGCTTAAAATCATGAATAGAAAATAATCAACTCAAAAAGATGAATAGATGAACAAAGTAAGTCAATATTATTGAACCTATGTTTATGTCCATAGTTTATAAAAAATTACAGTGGCCCAATGCCTGATCATATAATATCTTAAACAGATATTTTAATAGGTTTTTTAAGGGGTACTCATTTAAAAATCTGATAAGGGAATTTCTATATGACACACAGATTTCAAAATTCAAGATATTTTGATTGTTCAATACCTCAGTTAAAAATGATCCACATAACTGGCTTCCCTCTATTACAACAAAGAAACATCAATACAAAATATGAAATAAAACTATAGCTTAGAAAAAAATGAAAACATGCCACTGATTTAGTTCTAGATAAACACGTCTGTAATCTATTACTCACTTCATATACAAAAAATTAACTCAAAATGGATCACAGACCTAAAATGTAAGAGCTAAAATTAAAATTCTTAGAAGAAATCACAGGCACAAATTCTCATGACCTTATGTTAGGCAATGGTTTCTTAGATACGATGCCAAAAAAGAAGGAAGGAAGGTAGGGAGGTAGGTGGGTAGGTAGGTGGGTAGGTAGGTAGGTAGGTAGGTAGGTAGGTAGGTGGGTGGGTGGGTGGGTAGGGAGGAAGGGAGGAAGGAAGAAAAAACTGAACTTCATTGAAATAAAACTACACATCCAAAGATATCAAGAAAATGAAAAGACAGAATGGGAGAAAAAAATTGCAAATCATATATCTGTTAATGAACTTGTATCCAAAATATATAAAGAACTCTTACAAATAAAAAAACCCCACAATTTTAAAATCGACAAAGCCTCTGAATAGCCATTTCTCCAAAGATGTACAAACAACCAATAAATATGGAAAGATGTTCAACATAATTTGCTATCAGGAAAATGCAAATCAATGTAATCCTAGTCACTTAGAGGAGACTGAGATGAGAAAATCAGGAAGATTGCTTGAGGACAGGAACTTGAGAACATATCAAACAAGGAGATGCCACTTCACACTCACTAGAATAGTTATAATCAAGAAGACAGATAATGACAAGTATTCGTGAGGATGCAGAAAAATTGAAACCCTCATACACTGCTGGTGGGAATGCAAAATGGTGCACCCACTTGAAAATAGTCCAGCAGTTCCTCAAAAGGCTCATCATACAGTTTCTGTATGACCCAGAAGTGCCTCTCTTGGTAAATACAAAAAAGAAATAAAAACATGTTCACACAAAAACTTGTACATGGATATTCACAGTAGCATTATTTATAATACCTTAGAAGTGAAAACAACCCAGATGCCCATCAATTGACAAATGAATAAATAAAATATGGTATATCCACACAGTGAAATATACTCAACAATAACTTTTTCAAAATGAAGTACTGATACATGCTATAACATGAAATATCTTGAAAATTTTATGCTAAGTAAAAGAAGCCAGTATCAGAAGACTATACATTGTATGCTTCATATAAAGTGTCTAAAATAGGCTAACTTACAAAGACAGAAAGTAGAATAGTAGTTGCCTAGTACTGGGGATGGCGAGGGGTATGGAGTGGGGAGTAACTAATGATAATGGGTATAGGATTTTTTGGGGGGGGTGGATGATGAAAATGTTCTCAAATTTGACTCTGGTGATGGTTGCAATACTCTGTAACTACACTAAAAAACCACCAAATTGAATATTTTGAGTAAATTTTATGATTGGTTAATTATAAATCAATAAAGCTGTTAAACACATGTTTGATTTTCTTAAAAACAGTTAAGTTCTATTGAACGTTTGCTGAGGATTAAACGTGATTATGTTAGGCGATAACTGAATGGTGGCTCAGAATGGTCATTCGAATTTTCATAATTCTGCACACCAGTGCCCTCTCAGAAACTTATTAGCTTCTAATGTTATATTTTTTTCTACAGTATTTCCACTCAAGAAAAAATTTTGAGCTATTTGTACATAGTTTCCAATCGTAAAATTGGTGGGAGCAACAAACATAAACAAACCAAAAAACCACACACAAGGTCTTGGGTCTTCAAGATGTTTACAATCTAATAAAAACTTATGTAGAAAAACACAATTATAATGCAAGGTAGAATATGTTCAACTTTACAGTAAAAAACAAAAAGTTCTCTGATAACACTAAGGAAAAGGAAATGCTGGCCGGGAGCGGTGGCTCATGCCTGTAATTCCAGCACTTTGAGAGGCCAAGGCAAGAGGACTGCCTGAGTCCGAGGGTTTGAAACTAGCCTGGGCAACTTGGTGAAACCTCGTCTTTACAATAAATCAAGAAAAATTAGCCAGGCATGGTGGTGCACACCTGTAGTTCCAGCTACTTGGAAGGCTAGGCAGAAGGATCGCCTGAAGTCAGCAGGTTGAGGCTGCAGTGGCCGTTGAGTGTGCCACTGCACTCCAGCCTGAAGGACAGAGTGAGATTCAAATGGATTCTTAGAAAGTAGTAATTGAATCAGGCCTTAAAAGATAGGCAGGATTTCAAAAGGCAGAAAAACAAAGGCCAGTATTTTCCAGTAGAATAAATTAGAAGGTAAAACAGATAGATGTGAGAATGCACACAGAAAGATCTGGTTAGCTCACAGGTTCTTACTCTTCCTCTCTTCTTAAGAGGTGAGGAATAAGAAAGAAAAGTGTGAGAGAATAAATGAACAAATGTTGGAAGACAAGCACAAAAAGTTTGAGAGCCACCAAATTAAGAAGACACGAATATCATACAAAAGAGCTTAGATATTATTTTTTTCAGTCAGTACTTTTAATATGAAACAGAAAATAATCTTTCCAAGAAACATGACTGCTTTGAAAACATAACTATGAGTCCTAATATAATATCACTTACTAGATATGTAACCACATCATTGCTGGAATTAGATCAATGTCTGGATTTCTGGTCTCAAACTTTCAAAGTAAAATTATTAAGTTCACATAAGGCTGCCAACCTACTCTCTTTATATTTATGAATTAAAAACAGAATACTGGCTGGTTGTGGAGGCTCATACTTGAAATCCCAGCACTTTGGGAGGCCAAGGCAGGTGGGTTGCTTGAGTCCAGGAGCTCAAGACCAGTCTGGTCAATATAGCAAAACCTCAGGCATGGTGATGTGTGACTGTAGTCCTAGATTCTTGGGATGCTGAGGTGGAAGGATCACCTGAGCCCAGGAGGCAGGTGGTCAAAGTCACTGTGAGCCATGATCGTTGTGATCATGCCACTGCTCTTCATCCTGAGCAAGAGTGAGACCCCCAACTCAAAACAAACAAAAAAAGAATCCTAAGAACAACTTTTTTGATTATAGTCTACAATTAACATCAACATCCTTTTATAATTAAAGACTTTGAATCTATTTTTAAAACTAACTGAATTTAACTATATTTAAAACAAAACAACTCTTATTTCATTGGCTCATCTTTATCATTTTGCTTTATGACCATGGATAAACAGTTATCAATTTAAGAAAAAAAAATCTATTTTTTAAACCAATTTTACATTGCTATAATCAAATAAGTAATCAACGAAGACTAGTTTTTAAAATGCCTAGGTAGCATTTGGTGCAGAGTATTCCAAGATGCAATTTCAAAGGCTAGCATGCTAACTGATCACTCGAAAACAGAAACTTTATAGTAGTTTAGGATTTATTCAATTGTGTTTCATATGTGACAAATATTTCATTTTAGAAACTAAAAACTACAAACAGAAGTTATATTATTACCTTCATATCAGTTTCCCTTGGAATGTGATCCTTAAAATCTTCAATTGAACTTACAAGAAAAGGAATGTGGTAGGACAAGACCTAGGCAGAATGACAAAAAAGAACATGAAATTATTTTTAAAAGGCAATCTCTAAATTTAAGAAATATCACCATTTGATTAATTCTAGTTTCCATAAAAAATTTTTACTTTATTTTCATGTGATTGTTCTAAAATATCAAGATAAATGGAAATGAAATGTGTTCAGCGTAAAACAAAGTATAGTCAAAATGGAAAACGCTTGAATGAATAGCAGCATTGAAAAAGTAGTGCATGAGTGGATTGCCTGAGCCCGTGGGTTCGAGACCCGCCTGGGCAATTTGGTGAGACCTCATCTCTACAATAAATCAAAAAATTAGCCGGACGTGGTAGCGCTCGCCTGTGGTTCCAGCTACTTGGAAGACTGAGGCAGAAGGATCACCAGAGCCCAAGAGGTTGAGGCTGCAGTGGCCAGAAGCGTGCCACTGCCCTCCAGCCTGGGCGACAGAGTGAGACTCCAACTCAAAAAAAAAAGAAAGAAAAAGTAGTGCAAAAGCCGGGCTCGGTGGCTCCAGCCTATAATCCCGCGCCTTTGGGAGGCTGGGGTGAGTGGATTGCCTGAGCCCACGGGTTCGAGACCCGCCTGGACAGCGAGACCTCATCTGTACAACAAATCAAAAAGTCAGCTGGGCGTGGTAGCGCGCGCCTGTAGTTCCTGCTACTTGGAAGGCTTAGGTGGAAGGATTGCCCCAGCAGGTCGAGGCTGCGGTGGCCGGGAGTGGTCACTGCACTCCAGTCTGGGCGACAGAGTGAGACTCCAACTCAAAAAAAAGAAAAAAAGAAAAAGTAGTGCAACAACCAGGCATGTTTCACCCTCTGAATTTTAACATCAAAACAAAAAATGAGTTTAAATAATTCTAATTTTTATTTTCTATAACTATGAAAATTGGAATTTTAATTACACCATTGCTATGTATGAGTTTAAAGAGTAACTTTTAATTTCTGGGACATTAAGAGGGATGATTTACATATAGGGGATGTACTTATTATAATGGTTTCTTACATCTCTAAGTGCTTCTTGTGCCAATGATCGGAATGATAAAATTACACCAATTATTGTCATCCTCTTCAAGACACTGTCAACAGCTGAATTCGAAGAAGCAGAAGGAGAAGAAAAAAGTGAATTGAATTCCTTCTTAACTTTGGAGAAAATTCTTAAAGTCATAATATCCCCATGATAAAAAGGCACGATTAATTGTAATTTATTACAACAGTGATTAAAGAGGCAAAAGTATCGATGGTTGATTTTTAAACTACTTAAACTTTTACAAAATTACAGTTTACTTCGAATGGAGTACACTTTGTTCCTTTAAATGGGCTCGATGGCTCACTAGGATCTAAAAGTAATCTTATAAGTAGTCAACTGTATAACCCTATTTCAGAAATGTGCAAGCTGGAGGAAGGGGAGAGAGACTAGGAGAGAAAGAACCTGATCAGAGTGGACAGGAGTTAAGTCCTCAAATGACTCAGAAACTCAGAGATGCTAAATTCTTAAGTTGTTGAGGTCTTGAGTCAAGAAACAAAAAGTGACTATTAAGACCATAAGCAATTTTGTGGCAGGACCAGGTTGATGAAGCCCATGAACAGATCTGATCACTTAACATATTGGCTAGAGAGCATCACTCTAAAAATTATTAATATATATTCAACATGAAAGCTCAGTTAATAAAACCAAGGGGAATTAGAATTGGAAGGGTTAATATAAAGGGTCATTTTATAAAGTCAAACAAGTATTTACTGAATACCATATATAAAGAATTGTACTGTATAATAACAGTACAAATATAAACAGAATAATGATCTAGACTTCAAATAGCAAACAATCTAAACTGGCTATCAAGAAAACAAAAAAAATATGATAGCATCTTTGTGGGAGGAAAACACATATATACACAGGCATGTATTTGTATCTACATAACACATTTTTGGAAAGAGGTATTTACTACAATAACTGTTAACCAAAGTTACGAGTTGAGAAGTAGGAAAAGAGAAAAGTATTTTGTTTTGCCTTTCTATCTCCCACGTAGCTTGTTTAAATTTTGACTATAAGCATCTTTTATTAAACCACACAAATAAGCCTAATATGAAGAGCTACCCCCCAAAAAACTGGTATTATCTTTTGGAGGGCAGGCCCCTAATAGTACAGGCTTCCCCCACTAGGTAAGTGTTCTAAAAACCCACTGGCATCAGTGTAGCAGCTAGCATGGTTCTAAGAGGCTGCATTCAACTTCAGAGAATTCTTGTGTGGCAAACAGTTGACAGGTTCTTCCACCATGAAAACGCACCTGCCTACATCTCACTGAGTGCTCAGCAGTTTTTGACCAAACACAGCATGACCCCCATGCCCTACCCTCCCTATATTCCCATTCTCAATCCAGCAACTTTCTTTTGCTTACCCAGATGAAAAAAGTTCCCAAAGAGAAATAAAGAAGTGAAACAAAAAAGGGCAGAAGCACTAAAAGGCATCAGAATTGGCAATTTCAAAAATTGTTTTGAGCAGTGGAAAAGGCATCTCAATAGGTGTACCGCATCAAGTGGAGAATACTTTGAAGGGGATTGAATTTTAAACATGTAAAGAATAAACACACAACTTTTTATAAATAAATTCTGAGCTTTCTTTGGCCCCCCCCCATATGAGACAAAATGAGGCATGAACAAAACAGTTGTGTTAACAATATGTCTTAAGGCACAAATACATTATAAATTTCCTATGAGCAGGAACGAGCCTTATTAACCTTTTTATCTATCTGTCACACTCAGCAGACTGCCCAATACCCAGAAGACCAGCAGATATTCAATAAAATGGTGATTCAAGATAAGACCAGGAAATTGTTACTACCCAGAGAAAAGAGACGAGAGTGAAAGAAAAGATTTCTCTGAGAAAATGTGATCCACAATAGGCACAAAGGAGTTAGAAGAGAAAAACATTTCAGGCCAGAAAACAAAATAGTGACAAATCCAGAAAAAGGAATAATGGAATAAAAAGTGAAGAATCACAGACTAGTGTGACATTGTCATATATTTTCCAAAAGATGTTACCCAGAATTCAGTCATAATGGTTTGTAAAAACTATAAAATTAGTTTGCAAAAACTAGACTGGACCATCTCCTCTTAAATATGTTTGATGATGACAGAAATTCTAAGAAACTTCTAAGAAATATTGTTTAATGTACTGTTTAATGGATTATTTGCCAAACCTATTTAACCACTGGCACCTTCTTTCCCACATAATTTCCATTGACTTCCCGGAAAGCTAACACAGAGCAGAGGCTATGTAGGTCTTGGGTCAGACAAGCAATAGGTAGTAAGGAAAAGAAAAAGAATGACTGCCTATGAGGTAATCCAAATAAAGGCTTTTGAATGCCATGCTAAGGAATTTACACTATCCTTCAAGGCGTGAGGGGTTGTTCAGCGTTTCTGAAATATAAACAGTTATATGAAAAGAATTATGGGTAGAATTATGATTCAATGTGAGAGATGAGTTAGAAAGAGAAAACTGGACCCAGGAATCCATGGCTGTGTTCACAAAAAGATGATGAGGCCTTAAATAAGAGCCACATTCAACTTGAAAAAGTGAATTGAAAAGAAAAGACCCGCAGCAATAGAATGGAACAGATCTGGGGCATTACATTTAAAATGTGTGATCTGTAGCAGGAGTTGCAGGTTCAAATACCTACAGCAGGTAACTTTATAAAATAGTGAAGACAGAAGAGTGAAACAGGGCAAACATCTCCACAGAGGGCAACTGCTACTTAGCCCCAGCCAATCACTGCTATGTGGGAAAGAACTGCCTACGTTTTTTGGGAGAAACCAGAAGTTTGTATTTTTTGTGAAATCTCTTATTTAAAAAAATAGCAACAAAATAATAATAGTAACCACCAAAAAAATTAAATTTAATGTAGCACAAGGCCAAAGAAAGTACACAAACTTTGATCTATAAGACACAGCTACTGCATGTGGAGTGGAAGAAGAGGAAGAATAAGAAAGGATGCCCAAGCCGGGCTCGGTGGCTCAGCCTGTAATCCCATGCCTTTGGGAGGCTGAGGTGAGTGGATTGCCTGAGCCCGCGGGTTCGACCTCATCTCTACATGAGCAAGACCTCATCTCTACAATAAATCAAAAAATCAGCCGGGCGTGGTAGCGCATGCCTGTAATTCCGGCTACTTGTAAGGCTGAGGCGGAAGGATCGCCGGAGCCCAGCAGGTTGAGACTGCGGTGGCCGGCAGCGGCCACTGCACTCCGGTCTGGGCGACAGAGTGAGACTCCAACTCAAAAAAAAAAAGAAAGGATGCCCAAATTTTCCACTGTGAGTCACTGGGTAGATGGTGAGAGAGGTAATAAAATGATCAACAAAGAAAGAGTATCTGGCTTTTTCTCCCCATCTACTTATATCTCCCATGAGAGGAAGACACTTCCCATTGCAGAGATGTTGTGAAGTATCTGTGGATATAGCTGAAAATGTCTAACACACTGTGTCTCAAACTTTAGTGTGAATCAGAATCATCTAGAGGAGTTGTTAAAATACAGGTTGCTGGGCCCCAGCCCCTGAATGTCAAGTTCAGTAGGTCTGGAAGGGACCTAATAATTTACATTCTCACAAACTTGTAAGTGGTGCTGTTGCTTGTCCAGTGACCATACTTTGACAAGCCCCACTCAAACTAGCACTTGATAATAAATATTTGGAGATCAACAGATGAGAGTTAAGACTGAGAATGAACATCTACCACTCACTGGTAAGGAAGGAAGAATCCAATTTTCCCGATAGGATGGTAGAGAAAGAATGGAAGGCAGGATATCACAAACTGATGTTATGTAAGACAAGCCAGCAAAAATGATTAACAAAAGCCAGAAGGAACTACTGGCAAATGACAAAAATAAAGTTCTAATAAAAAGGAGAATAAGAGACAAACATTACAGAGAAATAAACAGAATGAGAGTTGAGGAAAGTACTAGATTTTGCAAATAGGTAGTCACTAACAAATTCCTTCAGAAAGGTTTCAGAAAGTGGTCATATTATGGTATAGTGAGAATCAGTGGCTAGGAAGATGAGACAGTGAAAATAAGCTAGTTAAAAAGTTTCAAAGTAAGAAAGGTATCAGGAAGAATAGGAGGCAGGTTTAACAACATACAGTAGTATTTCACAAGCAATACTTGGCTTTCAGGGTGCAGACTTCCTAGGGATCAGAACACCACCTGAAGGGGATGAATTTAGCAAAAAGTCAAGGTATGACAGCACAAAGGAGAACACAATTAAAATCACTAACCAAATTTCATAGTCCAGAATGGATAAATAAGTAAAGCCAGGAATAGGATGACCAGGAAAGCAGAGCAGCATTAAAGTTTCAGTGAATTAGACTAAGAAGCTCAACAGAAGCCAACGAGTGGGAGAGCTGGAAGACGTGGCTATAGTTCAGGAGCTAAGTTGCAGAGTTCAAGATTTTTACCAGTAGAATAGCTTCAGGTGATAACATCCAAAGTACTAATAATGTAAAGATCTTTAGAGGCAACTTGTAGTTTATAGATGGTGGGAGAAAGACAAAAGTAAATAGACTGAGTTTCTAAAGGAAAAATTATTGTAGAAAAACCGGAACTATTTCTAGTCTGGAATCAGGGAGCCAGGAAAGTGATAAACCTAGTCCCAAGGAACTGAGTGTCAGAGAATAAAACGTAAGAAACAGGGACATAAGATCTGTCCACTGCCTGAGCCTGCGAGTTCAAGACCTGCCTGGGCAATTTGGCGAGACTTCATCTCTACAATAAATAAAAAAAAATTAAGCTGGGTGTGGTAGCGCACGCCTGTAGTTCCAGCTACTTGGAAGGCTGAGGCGATAGGATCGCTGGAGCCCAGCAGGTCGAGGCTGCAGTGGCCGGGAGTGGCCACTGCACTCCAGTGTGGGTGAGAGTGAGACTCCAACTCAAAAAAAAAAAAAAAAAAAAAAAAGATGTTCAAGTCACATAGTCCTAAAAGCAACCTTCTTTTTCCCTTTGGGTGTTCATCTCCAAATTTTAACACGTATAGATCTGTGTTACCATTACATAACACATGTGATGTATGTTACACACATGATACATATGGCAGATTGACACTAATACAATAGCGAACAGTTACATCACTCCATGAAACTCCTTGGTTGCTTTCCCTTTACACTTTTGGCAACCTCTGATCTCTTCTATAACGCAATCTTTAATTTTATACTAATTCTTATTCACTAAGAAGTAAATTTTACAGAATAAGGTAGCCTAATAAAGTGATGTCTAAAGCACTTAAAAGAAAAATATCAAATGGGAAGTATGTAAAATAAATATATGACTTTCATTTTCATAGGAATTATTTATTTGGGAAAATAAATTCTTTCTCTGGTCAAATACAAAGAATATTCTTTAGTATTGAGAAGGCTTTTAAATTAATAAGAAGAATGACTAAAAATATCTTTTAATTGTAACTTAATCAGGTCAGTGGTTGTCTGATGTGGCTGGCTGGCTGGGGGTAGGAGACTGACTACCGAGAGATAAGATGCAACTTCTCCAAGTGATGAAACTGTTCTATATCTTGACTGTGGCAAAGGCTATATGGATGTACACATTTGTTGAAATCCATCATACTGTTCACATAAAATGTATGCATTTTATTTGTGAATTATACTTTAGTAAAGTTGATTTTCAGAAAGTTACAGGCTCAAAAACTATTTTTCTTCTAGTTTAAATTAATGTAGATCCAAATTTAATAGGTCCAAAAACTAATTGATACTGACAATATTCATTAAATATTTGACACACAGTACAAAGAGTATGGTTTTAAAAAGTTGTGAAACAGGTAAGCCATACACTTAAAAGATCCTTTGATGGCAAAAATTTTCTAGTTCTCTTCATATGCTAAAGAGTACTATTCATAATTTACTACTCATATTTCCCTTGCAAATTCTGAGCAAAAGCAAAATACTAAGTGTCAAGATCTTCTCAATGTTGATAAAAAGCATCATAAGTTACCCACACGATAATCTTTTAAACAGGGCAGCCATCTGGTCTGGTTTGTCGAAGCTGGTCCTCATTTGTGTTAGCACGTCAACATTCTCCACCACAAGTTTCTAAAAGAAAGAAAGATCCTAGGTCAGGCACAGACCACCTTGTGTTAATGAGATAAGCACATGCTTGGAAATTACAATCAGGCAGTAGGAAACACAATTCATGAAAACCGTATGTGCTATGCCATGTATTTTTGTTGTCGTTTCAATAAAAGAATCTTAAAATTATATATATATATTAGTGCTTTTCTTTAGTTTGCAAATTCGAGAAGGAAGTTCAGGAAAAGTAACATGGTAGTAGGCTAAAGGATAATCTTATGCTTAGACACAGAGCAGCACCAACAATAAAGAATAGACACTAAAATGGACATAAAGAGCAACAAATCCCAACCAAAACAAAAAGAACTTGGTCAAAGATAACCGAGAGTATATCTTCACATATGAGTGTATCACTGGATAGGTACAATTGGAGGGAGAATAATTGGTTGGGGTATGGCACCACTTGATAGCCACTGTATTACAACAATGTTTCCAGCACAAATTATAACGTGGAAGTGTAAATTATCACCTTCTCTTTCAGGGACCACTGAGAAAAGGGAAGAGAAAAGAAGGAAAAGAGACAAAGAAAGAAAGGCATGAAGGACAGCTATTCAAGAGAAGTGTAACTCATTAAAGAATGTTTTTCTTCAAAGAAGCATTGAAGAAGTAATATAGTTTACATTTTATAACCAAAACAAATATAATTAATTTCCTTCCAGCAGAGATAAGACTGGACAACAAAAAAAATGAGTTTCTAAAACAAGGAAAGGGGGAGTCAGTGGGGCATCTTACTCTTTGTTGCATTAGGTACCTGTGCCAGAAGTGTGAGGGCACGCCACTATTACACTTCTTGGTTCTTTTATAATTCAAGTGAAATTTATAATTTCTGATCTCGGTATCTCTACAAAGTCCTCTTAAACCAGAATTTTCTTTACTTTTGGTTCTCTACAGTGGTTCTCAATTTTCACTACACATCACAATCACCTGTGAGCTCTTTCCAAATATATACACATCTCCAAACTTCATTCCTGGATATTACAACTCACCAGACTCGGGTAGGAAGACCTAACAAGCACATAAGTAAAGTGCTATGGTGGTTTTGTTACAAATGAAAGGCTGATGGCAAATAATTTAAGAGGAGCATGAAAAACTATACAAAAAAACTTATAAAAATCATTTTTCCTAAAACACTAGTATAAATGTTGTTTACTGTAATTATATTACTTCAGATTATTTCTCGTTATACTCCTGATCAGATATTCAGCTGCAGTTACATTTATTTGCTAAATTTAACTTCTATAGTCTATGATTAGATGGCCTACTTTCTCTAGGTCAATACTCTCCTAACCTAAAACTTGATTCAGCACACACCCAAATTCTATGTGCAACTCTGACAGTGCTCATGCACTTTGAACAGTGTCATGTATCAGTAAATGAGACACCATCGCATTTTAAATGCACTTAATTTTATGTAAGATACACACAGTTCCAGAAATAGTAACATAGAATGTGTCTTAGCATCAATAAATTATAGCACAAACTTAAATATAAGAGTAACCAGTAAATGATAACCATTTGTTAAGTTTGTATACAAGGCAATTTACAAACAATTGCATTTACTATAATCAAAATGAGGGTGGCAATGTTACAGTTTTTTAAAAATTTTAAAGACACGAGGTACAATTCAGGGTTAGGTATACAAATGTTCATTATGCAGGTAACCTTGTTGATAAGGTGTGCCCCTCCACCCTTGGTAGTTTCCCACTACTACCAATCCCACCCATATTCCAGTTTTACAGTTGAGGAAACTAAGGCTCAGAGAAACTGGAAAACTTGCCCAAATTTACAAAGGTATTAAATAGTAGTATTGGAAAAATAAATTCAGGTATATCTGATTTTAAAAGCCCATGTTCTAGCCGGGCTCAGTGGTTCAGCCTGCAATTCCGCGCCTTTGGGAGGCTGAGGTGAGTGGATTGCCTGAGCCCGCGGGTTCGAGACCCGCCTTGGCAGCGAGACCTCATCTCTACAATAAATCAAAAAATCAGCCGGGTGTGGTAGCGCATGCCTGTAATTCCAGCTACTTGGAAGGCTGAGGCGGAAGGATCGCCGGAGCCCAGCAGGTCGAGGCTGCAGTGGCCAGGAGCGGCCACTGCACTCCAGTCTGGGCGACAGAGCGAGATTCCAACTCAAAAAAAAAAAAGCCCATGTTCTTAATCACTAAAGGAATAGTTTTCCCAGGCATGGTGGCTCACGCCAGTAATCTCAGCACAAGACCAGCCTGGTGAAAATAGCAAGACCCTGTCTCTACAGAAAGTAAAAAAACACAAATGGTTCCCAATCTTACCATGCATCAGAATTCTTTATGGAGATAACTAAACATACTATGTTTTTTGGGGTCTCATTTGTGGTAGGTCCCAGTCCCAGAGTTTCTGATTCAACAGGTTTGAGGTAAATATACATTTTTAACAAGTTCCAAGGTAATGTTTCTTCTGCTGGTCTGAGAACCACACTTTGAAAACTATTAACCTAACGTATTTGTAAAGTAATGATGTCTATTCTTGAAAGTTTGCATATTTAATTTTAAAAATTTCTCCCTCAATTGCATCCTGAAACAAGGCACTCTATATTTAAAGCTATTGATTAATCTTGCAAACAAATGAATTGAAAGTCAGCAATAACAGAAAATGTCAATGAAAAAATTTAGAACAAACTGAGAAAAATCAGATGCAACAAATCAAGAACACTTAAAAAATTTTTTTAGCCGGGCTCGGTGGCTCAGTCTGTAATCCCACGCCTCTGGGAGGCTAAGGTGAGTGGATTGCCTGAGCCCACGGGTTCGGGACCTGCCTGGGCAGGTGAGACCTCATCTCCACAATAAATAAAAAAAAATTAGCCGGGCGTGGTAGCGCATGCCTGTAATTCCGGCTACTTGGAATGCTGAGGCGGAAGGA
>NW_007253050.1:118803-205724 GCF_000164805.1 Carlito syrichta
GCACTCCAGTCTGGGTGACAGAGTGAGACTCCAACTCAAAAAAAAAATTTTTTTTTAAATCTACTTGGTATTCCATTAAAAAAGAAAGTGTTAAAATTTTTGGCATAATTTGTAATCAAATTTCCTACTTTATTTGAAAAAAATATTTTTTTATTTTTATTTTTCTGAGTTGGAGTCTCACTCTGTCACCCAGACTGGAGTGCAATGGCTGCTCCCGGCCACCGTAGCTTCGACCTGCTGGGCTCCGACGATCCTTCCATCTCAGCTTTCCGAGTAGCTGGAACTACAGGTGTGCGGTACAACGCCTGGCTAATTTTTTGATTTAATGTAAAGATGAGGTCTCGCCAAGTTGCCCAGGCGGGTCTCGAACCCATGGGTTCAGGCAATCCACTCACCTCAGCCTCTCAAAGCGCGGGCTCAAACCGAGCCCGGCTTGAAAAAAGTATTTTAAGACTCCTTGAAGAACCAGAAGAAGTGATTTGTAAAATGCCAAAACAATTCTTTTGGCACAACTGTAAAAAGAAGTTGATTCAATGGGCACCACTCCAAATGAAACATCCAAGAATTTTAGTAGGAAAGAAGACTGGTTGTTTTCTTCTCCAGAAAGGAATAAATATGTTTCACCATAAATACACATACATATAGTGTTGACTGTGACACATGCTTTATTCACAACCATCAAATATAAAGCTCTGCTTTTTAAAACTGGCACAGTCAGGCTCATGCCTGTAATCCCAGCACTTTGGGAGGCTGAGGAGAGAGGATTACCTGAGCCCAGAGGTTTAGGAGGAGCCTGGGTAACACAGCAAAACCTTGTCTCTATAATAAATCAAAAAGTTAGCCAGGCACAGTACTGCATGCCTGTAGTCCCAGTAGGCTGAAGCTATGGTAGCCTGGGTGACAGTAAGACTCTAGCTCAAAACACACACACACACACACACACACACACACACACACACACACACACACACCTGAAAAAAAATTGGCACACAAATTTACTCCATAAAACAAAAAGCTCCTCAGCTAAAACAGCAACTAAAATAATTAGGGTGACTTTTAAAATAAAAATAAAAAATGATGTTTGTGTCAGTTTAGACTGTTTTAAAAAATAATTTAAAACAGGATTACCTTAAACATATTACAATCCTCCCAAAAACTACTGTATATACTAATTTTGAAAGGACTAAAATGATATCAAAAACATCACAATGCTCTGCTGAGGAGTGTGTAAGTGACAATCTTTTCAAAGGTGTATGCAGCAATATAAAACAAATTTTAATATTCATACTCTTTGATCAATTTTTTGGGAAATTTTTCCTACACAAATGGCTCAATCAAGTATGTAAAGTATGTAGAAATGCTGATTAAATGTAGAGAATTTTATACACGTCTAAAACTCTGTTCCTTCCAAAAACCCACTAAAATGAAAAGAATAAGTCATAAACCTACAAAAGAGGCAATAGCAGAAGACACAAAACCAAATGAGAAATGTCAGCACATTTCTGATCAATGGAAATTGGAGAAAAAAATAAGCAGAAGTGAGAAATTTGATTAGCAAGTTTCTATAAAGGAGATACAAGGTAGAAGCAAGTTAATTCACACCTCAAGAGGAAGGAAGGGATCAGGAACTCAAAGCAGTAGCAGAGAAAGGAAGACTTGAGGCTGAAAACCAGAATATTATAACATGCCTGTACCGGGAGTAGTTAGCTACCCTTCAGGAGTGATAACAACAAGGAGGGCTCTAAATTCAGGAACAGAAAGCAGCACCAATGACCTAAGAATCAAGGCAGTCAGTCAGATTTATAAAACCTCCTACCTCCACCCTCCAAGACTTCCACTTTCCAGCTGAATGTCACTTTGTCTGAAGAATTATTTGCAGGAATCATTCAAACCTAGGATGAAGATAACTTTCTCCAGAGAGGATCAAGATTTGAGATTCTTTGGACAAAGCAAGCAACACAAACAGGGCTGCAAATCCTGGAGAGGGGTGAATTATTTCCAAGTTTCCCCTTACAGCCCCTTGGACTGTCTAGGTAACTTAAAATGCCATCTCTCCAACCTTTTATAAGTTGTCCTTAGGAGAAAAAGTGGACTGATTACCTACTCTACCAATACTGAAAGCAAAAATATCTGTTACTTTGTTTTTATAGTTTCAAAAATTAGGTTATTCTAAAGAAAGTTAATTTATAGGCCACTAAAAAAATGCAAAAGATTAGAATCATCACTGACAGAATGAATACTTTTAGAGATTTATCTCAATAAGACAGACTAGTATATAATACACTAAATCTGTCTATATGAAGCATATTATGATCTATAGAATTCCTCATGTAATAAAATACAAGAATACATATGAAGTATGCTTCAGCACAGAGACGCTGAGAAAACAGTCATGAATAACACCTCAAGTTGTTAGCAATACACAAGTAGTTGAGTCCAAAGCAGTCTGGATTACATCTTGGGGTTGTTAAGAGGGATCTCAAACAAAACCACTGCAAAGGATTGTGCAATTCCAGAAAACTGAATCCTTAGGACTAGTACTGTTTTGAAAAAATCTTAACAACTAAGGCACAGTGCTAGAAATGTAAACATTTCATATGAACTCTTCTGAAAAATATAGTATTTAAGTCAGTCAGGACTTAGCATTTGAGAAGCAAAAAAGGAAAACCAGAAATACCAAAACATAATCATAAGATTTTTTAAAAAGTCTTCCAACATTAACACTAAATCATTAAAAAATATATAAGTTATTAATTAAGAAGGTAAAATGAAAAGTCAAGTAAGGAAGCTCACATAGAAGATCACTAAAATGCTAAAATCAAGTTTTAGAGAAAAAATGTTTTGGTATCCTAAACTATGTTGGTTTTGGAGCGTATTAAATTTAATGAGAAATGCAAGCCAATTCACACCCATGTACCTCAAAGAATATGAATCTAAGCTCTTAAACAAGAAGTTTCTATTATCTAGTTTTTTAACATCTCAGGTTTAATATCAATGCTTGAAAAAGAATCTAGGAAAGAAATAATTCACGAGTCAAAGAATTCAACAGCATTTAAAAAGTCAACATTTTTAACAAATCCCACATCAACCTCAAATTTTAATAACATCTGAAAAACAGAGATGAGAAATATTAAAACATAAACTTCTTCCAGTTCTTTTCAAGAATAAGAATGTATCTGATTAACATTAAATCTCAGAGACAATGCTAAAATAGTTAAGTTTGTGAAATAATTGCTAAAAGACTATGATAAAAACCATACTCAAAGATCCTAGAATAGACAATATTTAACAAGATAAACTTTACTAATAAAAACTATGACACACACTCTTATGTCTAAAAATAATTGTATAAAATATAAGATGTAGAAAACCATGGTTTACGGTCAGCATAAGTGAAAGAAAAAAAAACTATCTGACTGAAAGCTGATGTGAAAACAGTATGGCACTGTTAACAAAAGTATAAACGCTATATTAAACTGTATAAGTAGCTGGGTGTGGTGGCTCACTCCTGTAATCCCAGAATTTTGGGAGGCAGAGGTGAGAGGACTGCCTGATCCCAGGAGTTTGAGACCAGCCTGGGTAACTTGGTGAGACCTTATCTCTACAATAAATCAAAAAAATTAGCCAGGTGTGCTGGCGTATACCTTTAGTTCCAGCTACTTGGAAGGCTGAGGCAGAAGGACCACCTGAGCCAAAGCATGGGATTACAGGCTGAGCCACTGAGCCCGGCTTCCTGCAATACTATTAAGGACATGCTTGAACTCTCTTAGAAATAAATTCAGACAGATCCAAAATCAGTTCATTTTTATTTCTGAATCACAATACTCACTGCAAATTAAACAGCAAAAAAAGTACTAATACTGACAATACTAGAAGTGCCTATGTATTCAGTCTGAAATAAAAAATAGTTGGCAAAAGTGAAATTAATGAGTCATATTCTTCTATTTTACTGAAAGGGACACAAGAACAAGAAATTGAAGATGAGAAAAAAAATTTACCTCAGAATAGTAAGATAGAGAAAGTATCACCGTTTTTTTTTTTTTTTTTAAACAGGAAGCAAGATTTATTGATGGGGATGAAGAGCCAGCAGAGTAAAAGTCTTCATGAGTGCAGAGCCCGCCACTTGTCCAAGAGGCCACGATGGGGGATGTATTTGAACCCACAGACATCTGGGATGAGCCGCTTCTCAGTCCTTCTCAGCCACCATGTCTTCAAATTCATCTGCGTTAAACTTGGTAAAGCTTGACTTATTTGAGATATGGATCTTCTGGTGGCCAGCGAACCTGAATTGGGCCCTGCATAGAGCCTCAATCACATGCTCCTTGTTCTGCAGCTTGGTGCAGACTGACATGGTAACTTGGCCAACGTGCACCCTGGCCACGGTGCCCTGGGGCTTCCCAAAGGCACCTCGCATTTCTGTCTGGAGCCTGTCAGTCCCAGCACAGGACAACATCTTGTTGATGCGGATGATGTGAAAGGGGTAGAGCCTCACTCAGATATGAAAGCCATTTTTGCCACAGTTTTTTACCATGTACTTGTTGGCACAAATACTGGCAGCCTCCAAGGCTTTAGAGGACAGCTGTTCATATTCATCCGACACCATGTGGCCACAGAGCGGGCACTCATCTACTTTTGCCTTCTTCTGCCCCACGTCAAAGATGCAAATCTTGGCATCAGGGATACCTTGGCAAAAGTGAGATTGGGGGTATGGCTTGTTCTTGCAATAACGGTAACACTGGGAGGAGCGGCAGCCCATGGCGAAACCAGGATCTTCGGTAGCGTGCCCAAGAAAAAAGCCTTTTTTTTTGTTGTTGTTGGGCTCTCATTCTGTTGCCCAGGCAGAATGTAGAGGCATGCTCACAGCTCACTGCAGCCTCAACCTCCTGAGCTCAGGCGATTCTTCTGCCTTAGTCTCCTGAGTAGCTGGGGCTACAGGTATGTGCCACCATGCCTGGATTATTTATTTTTATTTTTGTAAAGACGAGGTCACACTACATTGCCTAAGATGGGTTCAAGCAATCCTCCCACCTCAGCCTCCCAAAGTGCTGGCATTACAGGCCTGAGTCACTATGCCCACTCAAAGATCACATTTATAGAATAATAAGTCTGATATTGCTTGTAAAGAACCAAAACTAGCATTTCAATTTTTGTGTATTTAGCACCACTATAAAGTATAAAGTTTATGTATTTAAAACCCACATTATAAAGTATCTAAAAGCTGATTTTTATACAATAATTGTGGAACACTTTTAAAATAATAATGAAAGGATAATGTTAGGATAAGTATCAAAATTAGTGTTTGTGTATCAATGCGATGCTGAGTACCTACAAGCTTGACATGCATTATCTCATATAATTCTTTCAAAGTAAAACCTTAGTGAGTTTAAACATCTGTCCAAGATCAAAGCTCGCAAGTGATAGGAATGAAATTCAGGAGAGCCTAACTTGAAAGGTTAAGTTCTTAACCAGTGGGTAATACTGCCTCTCCTTTTTAAATGTTTAAACATACTAAGCTTTTAGTCACACTGAGATATGCTATTTACTTTACTCACTCAGCAAAATATTATTAAGCTTGTAGAAATTAGCTTATTCTATATATTTGCTCAATTTTCAGTAAATCATATTACCACATTTAGAACTCTAAGTACATCTGAAATGCAAGCTACTTATCAGTACCATATTTATTTTCTTAAATAAAAAAAATGCAAAGCACAAATACCAAAAAAAAAAAAACTTTCAGAAAGAAAATGCATATTTTAAGACATGTCTTCTCTATTCTGTTTATAAATTCAAAGTGTTGGTGGCCCATGTCCAAATTCTTTCGGAAACTACATAATTATATATACAGACTCATCCAATATAAATCACCTTAGCACTGGGATATTTCTAAAAGGCTAAAAACAAGGTATTTAAAATGTTGCTTCAGTTGTTTATGTCTTTATTGAAACATTAAGCATTCTAAACACATTTTTTATCCAACTTAAAGGATATAAAATAATTTAAAAGACTGCTTAAGAAGAAGAAAAAGGAATAAGCCTAATACTGTTTATATTAGAACCTGTGGAAAGCAATATAGTTTAACTACAAATTTGAACAAATTTTTAACTTTAGCTGAAATTTTGAACTTTTTTTTTTTTTTGAGTCATAGTCTCACTGTGTTGCTCAGGCTGGAGGGCAGTGGCACACTCAGTCACTATAATCTTGACCCGCTGGGTTCAGGTGATCCCTCTGCTTCAGCCTTTCAAGTAGCTGGAACTGTGCCCAGTTAATTTTTTTAAAAATTTATCACAGAGACAAGGTCTTGACAAGTTGTCCAGGCTGATCTCAACACCTAGGTTCAGGCAATCCTCTGCTCTCTGCCTCCCAAGGTGTGGTAAAAGTGTGAGTCACTGCCCCCAGCCTGAACTTGGTATTTTAAAGAAAAGGATCATGTTACAATGGAAGGCTTGACCAAGATACAAAAAAATCTCAATTTTAATCACATTTAGCAAGTCAATTCACCTCTTTAGGTTTTTCGCTTTCTCACTTGTAAAGCAGAGATAATAAACTAAGATGCCATCAAAAGGCCCTGTTAGCTCTTTAATTTCATTTAATGTTAGTACTTTCATGTCAGATTAAAATAATTAATAATCTAGGCTTGTAGATCATATTCCTGAAATATTTTTCAGAAATTGTTTAAAAGCTAAAATTGTTAAAGGCTGTATTACCTTAAGTTCAGCAACTTGTGATGAAATATGCCACATAAGGCTTTCACTTAGAAACTTCATACCATATGGGCCTAAGAGTTCTGATAAGGACCTCATTTCTGAAAGAAATGTAAATAAGTTTATACTTTTGACAAAGCAAATACTTTAAGAAAAGAGCATTAATACATGGAACATCCCATTATAAAAACAATTACTGCAAAATTCTGATAAAATTTCTGGACTAAAAAAGCTAATAGGAAATGCAAAAGTAATTCTAAGATACAATGTGCAATCATGCATATGATTGAATGAAAAGTCCAAAGAATTGAAACACCAGCAAACAAATCAAGTTTTCTTTAAATATCTAAATTCACCTGATATGTCAGAATATTCCTCTGCATTGAATGTTAATTCATTTTCTGTAGGTAAGTTCACAAATGCTTTCATTGCAGGGAAATAAGCAATATGGCCATTGCTAACTTGTCTTAACAAAGTTTCCAAATACCTAAGGAGAAAAGAAAATTTATAACTAGGGGAAGCTGTTTAATTCAAAATTTATTATGGTATACATTCCCTGAATAAATTTTAAGTTGACTGATAACATGAATAAGCACTTACCCATAAAAAATTAATTTTCTTAAATAATCCATTACAAAGAAACTTTCTATTACTTCAAATTTCTAAATGTGTTTCTTACCAATTTGTGTATAGACTTGTAATGGTTGGCTCTCCATGACTGTCTAAATGTTGAGTTTGCTGAAGGAGAACATTATTAAATACTCTTGTAATATCAATCTGCACATAGTTTTCTATTGACTGGAGCACAGTCATGTATGCTCTTACGCTTGTTAGAAGCTCTGATGGTTTTGCAATTTCCTGTGTGGCTTGATTGTACATAGTCATCCCAACAATTGATCTGGGAGTAAAGAATAGGAAAATAAGAAAAGAGCCCTGATTTTTCCATTTATGTAAATAAACCACTCAACCTACTGAAATCTAATATGAAATAAGCAATAAAAGTTTAAAAATAATTTGTTACAAAGCCTTAAAATTACTACTGTCATTATCTTTTCATGAAACAACCTAAAAAGAATGAATACCTAGAAACTACAATGAAATAGGAATGCAAATTATTATTATTTTATTTTATTTTTTGAGGCTGACAGTCTTGCTGTAATTGGGAGAAAACAGGCTGGCAAATTATTAAAAACATTGTAACATCAGCAACAAAAATGATTTACACATAAAGAGGGTTTTAAAAATTGCTGTAACCTGATAAGCTGTTGTAACAAAGACAATGGACTATTTAGTCTATAGCTTGAATTCATTTGGTACTATTAGAGGATAGGAGGTTTTTAAGCTTAATATAAATTACCTAAAATCCTCATGTTTAATAGACCTACTACATAGTTAATATCGCCATTCTTCACAGACAAAAAGAGTTAAGGCTCAGACTCTAGTAAACTGACAAGGACACTTTGTTTGCAAGTGGTGTGTATAGACCTGCCTGACACAGAGCCGCCTCTCAACAAAACTGCATGACAGCCAAACAAGACAAGGCAACAAGCACTTTACTGTTCTCTAACCACTCACAGCACATAAAACATAGTTCTGTTTACATCCCAAGAAATTGTATAAGCCTAAAAGGAAATGAAAACTTCACTTCCCTAAATGATATTTTCCTGCATTGGCCACCCCACTTCACATCCTTTAAAACTCCCCTGAGCATCAGATCTGTAAAGATATTAGACTTGTATTTGGAAGGATGGATCCTTAACAACAAATACTCTCATTAGAAACAAGCCCAGAAAAGAAGAAAATTGCTATCCTTGCTTAAGTGACTAACAAAAACCAACCCACTAACACTCACAAACTATCCTTAAGATGAAAATTGTTATCCTTGCTCAAGTGACTAACAAAAACCAACCCACTAACACTCACAAACTATTTGTCCTGGCACAAAAATCTTTCCTGGGTAGACAAATTGTTCCCCTTGCCTTGATCCTGATCACTAAGTAGATGTTTAGTAAAACAACAAAAACCATTTGCTTCTCCATAGATTAACAAACCAGACTGTTTACAGAAGGAAAACAAATGAGCTGTAAACGGAACCCTGACTTCCAGTCACCAGTTTCCCACCCCCACCCAACTGAGAATAAGGAATAGGCATAATATCTCTCCCTCTGGTCAAAAGACTAAGGCACTCTGGGATTTCCTGTTAGGATGACTGCCTTACGAAGGGGAGCAAAAGGTAGTCTTTATTCATCACTAGGCTCTTCTCAAGTCAACTGGTAATTTAACACTCAATTTAGTGTTCGCTTATATACTGTTCTATTTTTTTCCCCTAATTCTTGTAGTTTCCTCTTTTCAATGATAGTTCTAAGCTTCATACTATTTCATTATTACTAAGTAATTAATACTATGTTAAGCATATGGTGCAAATGCAAATGCTACCTGTTAATGACTACATAAACTTTGAAAAATCTTTGGCAAAATTTTGTTTTATAAATTGCTGTAAGGCTTTCAAGAATAATTTGTTAAATAAATTAGCATTTTCTTTAACATGTAAGTGTGTAACTTTAGAAAAAGATGAAAGGTTATGAAAATGAAAGTTTATTGACTTATCCCATGTAATATCATTTCAAGAAGTACACATACAACTTAAAAAATTATAATTAGACTTTAGACCTCAAGAATCTAGAACTCTATTGGACTACTTAACAGCATACATTTGAATCCAGAAAAGATATAAGAATTTATCTAGTACAGAGGTTTCCAAATATTTGACTGTGACCTACTGCACAACACGTACCTAATACTACAACTCAACACACATATGTATATGTTACCTGAAAGTTTCTTGAAGAAATATTTACACTTAATGCATGCAATGTACTTTTTCTTTTTCCTCCCTGCCACCTTTCTTTCATTAAATGATAACTGCAACTTAATAAGCTTATTTCATGACCCTATTGAGTTGCTACCTGCAAAATGATACACTGATCTACCCCACTCTTCTCGTTTTGCATTCAAGGAAGTGAAGTCTTCAAGATATATATATATATATTTTGAGTTGTAATCTCACTCTGTCTCCCAGGCTGGAGTGCAGTGGCATGCTTACAGCTACCCCAGCACTGATCTGCTGGGCTCCGGTGATCCTTCAGCCTCAGCCTTCCAAGTAGACGGAACTACAGGGGCAAGCTACCATACCTGGCTAATTTTTTGATATATTGAAAAGATGAGGTCTCGCCAAGTTGTCCAGGCTGGTCATGAACCCGTAAGCTCAGGCAATCTACTCGCCTCGGCCTCCCAAAGTGCTGGGATTACAGACTGAGACACCAAGCCCGGCCGTCTCTGAGACATTAACTAGCTTGCTTGTATTGCTCATTAGCACTAGCAGGTATGGGAAAATAATCTGGGTAATTTAACTAATTCTCAGTTCACTGTTCCTTATACTTTCTAGTTCATTATTCTTAATAGTATACCACTTCTACTGAAGCTTTGCCTTATAAAACACTTTACAGATGCTGATAATTAATATAACAAACTCATTAACTGAATTAATAAACAACAATAGTTTATATTCTTTCTTACTTAGTAAAGCGGATTTCCAGATGAGAAGTCAAATATTCTCGTGGGGTAAAGGTATGTTCCCATACTACCATGTTTGGTACATAATTTATAGAGAAACATAATTCAGAAAGTGCAGTGTGCAATTTATCAAGGCTGAAAAAAAATTAAAGAGCAGTAAATAAAATGTTCAACATTTCATCATAGGCAATACAAAATTTCCAGTTCCTGCTGTACAATGGCTTGCTCAACTTTGGAAGCAAGAAAGTAGGACATTTACTTTAAACAAAAAATATTCACCCAATTATTGCCCACCTACACCTCCCCTCCAAATAAACAAAGAGCCCTGAATGCTACACCTGGTCTGATATTTCTGTGTAAAAATGATATCAAGTGTGTTCTAATATAGTAGGCAAAGTAAATCCTCAGATATCTGATTTTAAATAAACTAACAATTACAGATTGCTTATAATGTATCCCACAAAATTTTTTAGACATATTCTTGGTCTCTGTCAGTATTCAATATAGAAAGAAAAAATATCAACTATTACATATATTTTCTTCTAAAAGTCAGAACCTGTATTTTGGGATGAAATAAACACTAACAGGTTAATCAAGTTCACAAAGATTTCTTTAATGGTAGAAAATGAAGAATATACAATTACCAGCATTCCTTCAGTACTAATGCCATAGGAAGAAAACCCTTTTACCCATAACAAAAAGATACAATAAAAATGAGCTGCTTACTTGGTTACCACCAGTCTGTTTTTCCTCATGCTCTCAACACCTGGTTTCTCCCTTTCAGGTTCCCCTTTCTTACCAGTCTGTTTTTTTGATTTCTTATTCACTGCTTGACTGATGGTTTTGGCACAATGCTTGGGCAGCAACTGAATTTAAAAAAGAATGAAATCTTACATTATACCAATTACTTGAATATTAAAGAGAGCAGAGTACTGAATTTCTGTAACTCCCAACATAAAAACACAGCTACTACAGAACAAAACCAAAATCCATGAATAATGTTTATTGCAAAATCAAGTTTCAAAGTAGCTCTATAATTCCCAAAATACAAGTAGATGGTGACAAAAAAGAACTGCAGACAGAAGCAACAGGGAGCCAGAAGACTTTGTACTTGCACTTGCTGCCTTCTGTACTAGAAAATAAACATCAGACAAGAAAATTCACTAGAGAGATATCAATATATGAAGCAGTTGGGAGCATCAAGTACATACATACTTATTTGTACAAATAAGAATAAATAAATGTTAAGAGGAAGAGAGTAGAATATGTAGTGCCCTTAGTTCAGTGTGGCACAATTATAAAAAACATAAGGGTAATGTACAGAACATAGACAAAAAAATTTTTAACTTTCTCAACAATTACATGTTAGCAGTGGAAGTATTAGTATGATTGAGATTATTTTGCATGTAAGATTTGAAGTAAATCTGTGATTATGAGAATTATAATTCTTCCATCTTCTGTGTCCTTGAAAACCAGATTTCCAATGTGGAAGGAAGATGAGGCAGATATAAAAGAGAAGAGAATAAGGAATATTTGTAGTCCTGGAATTTGAACTGGAGATAGCAGAACTCATGAGGGACAGGGAATAAATGAGTTCTGATGAGGCCTCGATGAGACCAATAAACATCCCTCATTCCAGATGTAAGTCTTGAAATATCAGTTCCCAACAGAAGGAGCCAGAAGAAGGGGCTGAATAAAAATATGTACATGAGGTTGGTATAGCTTGGCATACCAGATAGCAAGGGAGTTCTCAAGTACTCCCAGTAGCCAAAGATAAGGCAATTTGTGCTTCAATATAAAAAATAAATATAATGGATTGAAAAATCACCAAATATGCTTACTTCCAGAAGTTCATAATAATATAATTTATAGTCACTTAGAAAATAAAGTCAAAGAATCAAGCATTTTTTTTTTCATTTACAAACTTTACCACTGGATAAATAAGTAGTACATGAGGGAGTCTTTTTAAAAAATGTATAAATCAACTAATATACATTTAAGAATAGAATTAAAATATTTTGTGGTTGCAAAATGAAATAATGGAATCAGGTGTTAACATCACACACACACACACAAACCGAGAAATTATGTGTGTCCTGAAGAAAGAACATAAACACTACACAGAGTCTTATCAAGAAGTTTACATCTATAAGAAGTTATACCTGTTAATGGAGTTCCACAGCAAGAGTTAATGAGCTTTACTGAGAGTTAGAGAATTAAAAAATGGAAAGTAAAATAACAACTGGCTAACAGTTCATTTTCTTGCCTTCACACACAAGTTTCCTATCTGTAGGAAAAATTTAAATTATTACCTGGTCACTAAGAGTACACTGTTCTGTGCAAATATCAGTGATGAGATTTCGAGCTTGTTTGGCCATTTCATCTAGGAACATATTACATAAGGAAAGACTACGATCTCCAATATGATGTCTCTGTTAAGGCAGAATAATAACAATAGTAATCATAAGAAAGTATTCTGCATTAATATCACTTTTTAAATAGCCATGGAAAATTAGGTTAAAGCTTTATTCTGCAATAAAGAGTGTTACAGGTTTCTTGTACATTTTGTAACAACTAACCTACTATACTGTATTTGCACAGGGTTGACATAAAATAAGTATTTGGTGATTATAAAAGCAGGGTACAACTGGAAGGAATCTTGAAAAATCAGTATTTTCCTAAGCATAAAAAATGACACATTTAATTTTCTAATTTCAGAAACTCACAGATTCCAGTTCTTAAATATTAAAAAATTATACAATGTGAAAAAACAGATTTAGAGTATAATGCACAAACAGAAAAGAGTTCAAATGTTTAAATAAAATAGTTAGAAATCAATGCAATAAAACAAATTCATAAGGAATTAAAATCTCTAAAATCAAACCTCATCCTTCTTCCTAAGGGGGTGGAAAACTGACCATGCATTATCTAAACACAAGTGAAAAAAACCCATATTTAGCTTTTAGATTACTACATACATATGTAGACACAAACACACATACACTCATTCAAATCTACCCATTTGTAAAGAATGTTGCATTTTTTTAAAGTTTTGGTGGATTGCAAAAGTTTGATAAGTTTTTTCGTCAACGGTAACTGGAATGTTGAATTTCTGTGAATTTCTGCACTGTACATTTGTAATACTTTGTAAAGAAATTTAAAAAAAAATTTCCTACCCTGACCTCTCATAATTATATTTCTATGCTGCTGAAATAAGTGTAAGATACAAAAAATATAAAAATACTTGAACATACAAAGTAACTTTGCCTAGATCAGTCATGATACTTTATAATGTATTTTATTTTAAGACTTTAACAGGAAGCCAAACTAAAAAAGATTTAGTCTGATAAAATTAAATATTGGTCTACTTTTAGAAATATGTCAGTTAGTAAACACCGAGGGTTTTGTTTAATCAAATTCTGACTCCTGAAAAATAAAAATGTCTAACATTCTTTACAAATGGGTAGATTTGAATGAGTGTATGTGTGTTTGTGTCTACATATGTATGTAGTAATCTAAAAATTAAATATGGGTTTTTTCACTTGTGTTTAGATAATGCATGGTCAGCTTTCCACCCCCTTAGGAAGAAGGATGAGGTTTGATTTTAGAGATTTTAATTCCTTATAATTTGTTTTATTGCATTGATTTCTAATTTAATGTTTAAATATCTCTTGTGATTAATTCTTCTGAAAAAAGCATATGAAATTAGGGCTGCTTCAAATTTATTCTTTACAGACACTAACCTTTTAAAAATGCAAATATTATTTCACTACTCCCCTTCAAAAACTCAGAAATGTGGAAAATGAGAGGAAAAAACAAATTGGGTTTCTCAACATGTCACACAAGGATCTCTGTTACCTGCCCTTTGCCTCTGGCTGCAGCGTTGAGAACAGACTTTAGGAGGGCAATGGCAGAAGCAGAGACCTCACAGGAGACTATAACAATAATCAAGGCAAAAGACAGATTTCATTTAGACTACATATGAAGAGTACTGTAAATCTGAACTACAATGGAGATAACAGAAATGAAAAGTAGAGGATGGATTCAAGAAGGACACAAGTAAAATTAGAAGGACTTGATGGTACTTTAATGGGAAGGATGATGGTGAGCAAAGAGTTAATAGTATACCTCAGGAGTCCACTTGGGAGAAAAAAAAAAATCTATCAAATCTTTAAAAAGCTATAAATATAACAAAATTGGTGGTGTTAATACCCTCACAAGTATTAATTATAAAAGTACCCCCTAATAAACTATAGGCTAACTTTTATCTCAAAATTGGTATTCCATGGAATACCAACATACAACCTGCCACAGATATGTTATCTAATGTCTAAAGATAATGACAAAGTTACTGCTATCTCTAAATTTCTTTTCTGTAAGTTCTGCAGTTCTAAGTAAAAGGACAAAACACCAAGTTAAATTATAAAGAAACACAATATTTTATTCTAATATATATTCTTTTTTTTGAGTTGGAGTCTCACTCTGTCGCCCAGACTGGCTGGCAGCGGCCATTCCCGGCCACCACAGCCTCGACCTGCTGGGCTCCGGCGATCCTTCTGCCTCAGCCTTCCGAGTAGCCAGAATTACAGGCGCGCGCTACCACGCCCGGCTGATTTTTGATTTATCGTAGAGATGAGGTCTCGCTGCCCAGGCGGGTCTCGAACCCGCGGGCTTAGGCAATCCACTCACCTCAGCCTCCCAAAGGTGCGGGATTACAGGCTGAGCCACTGAGCCCGGCTTTAATATATATTCTTACTACACTTTTAAAAATGCCATTTTTTCCTTAAAGATCAGAAGAAACACTGTACATTTTTGACAGATACTTAGTATCAACAAAACTACAAAGTAGTTCAATTACTCAGTAATCCTGTGTGTACAGCGCATCTGTCTCACGAATATCAGCAAATCTGAATTTTGCTTAATGTGTCATATTCACAAGTTAAATATGTTTATTTTGTAATCTAAAAATTCATTTTTTAGTCCTTTCAATGATACTTAAAGAGAAAAATTAAGTGTACAATATCAACTACTATATATCTTTATCATAAATATTAATACTTGATCCACAATTTCTATAAAAGTAATTCCAAGTGACACTCTCTCACACACACACTCTCTCTCTCTCTCTCACACACACACACACACACACACACACACACAGGGGGGGGGGGGAAACACACACAATTCTCTGTGGGTGGGTGAGCCCCTTGTAGTACAGGATTCCCCCACCAGTTAAGTATTTTAGGAACCCATCAGCATCAGTGTACCAGCTAGCGTTGTTGTAAGAAGCTGCACTGCTGAAGAAACATCCTGAGTTGTGGCAAACCAGTGACTGGTACTTCCACCATGAAAACGCACCTGTCCACACCACGCAGTGTTCAGCAGTTTTTTGACCAAAAATGGTATGACCCCCGCCCTACCTTCCCTGTTCACTGATTTCGCCCCAAGTGACTTTTTTTTTTCCCCAGTGAAAAAAGTCCTCAAAGGGAAACATTTAGCCAACATATAAGAGGCGAAACAAAAAACAACGGAACCATTAAAAGGCATCAAAATTGGTGAGTTTAAAAACTGTTTTGAGCAGTAGAAAAACTGTCTCGGTAGGTGTAGTGCATCAAACAAAAAGTACTTTGAAGATGACAGAAGTTTAAACACGTATGAATATAAAATTTTTTACAAATAAATTCCAGGGTTTTTTGGGGTCCCTGCTGGTATATATGTATGTTTATTTATCCACATATATATCTATTAAATGCATATCATATATCTATTCAGACATTTTTCTGGTTCTGCACAGAGACGTATTAAACTATGACTTTGTCAACATTTAGTTGGCTACAAGTTTGACCTAGTTTACTTTGCATACTATATAAATCACAGTACTACACTAAAATTACCTCTTCTGGACACAGTTCATGTGTGCAACTCATAAAATGAGTGCAAAGTAGTGGAAATGCAATTGAGTATCTTGACTGAGAGGGTAACTCCAAACACTGTTGAAACATCTTCTCAAAAGCACGACTATAAAAACTATATAAAGAAACAAAAATAAGAATAATAATTTTTATAATATAAACACAAATTTTCTGATAAATTAAATTAACTATAAGGCAACCTAAGTGAATGAAAATTACCAACTGGTGGTAGCACTTAATAGTTTAAAAAGAGAATAGTTATTTTTCCCAAAAAGTATCTTTTACATGCCAATTATCATCCCAGCGTAATAAAAATACTACTTGTATAACATTAACAGGTATTTAAAATAAAAACTTAAACGAGAAGTAAACCACATTTATGGCATCTTAAATCACCAAATTACATCACAACTAAGCCACTATCAATTATTATAAATACAATTAAACAATCACATGCCATCAATTTAAAATTACATCTGAATTTAAGATCTATTAAATCTACATGTAAAAGAATACGAGTTGATAAATACAGTACATCACAGACAAAGAGAAGTAGTAAATATGTCTTTATTTTGGATGTGCCAGGTAAAATAGAATGCAATGATGAGAAAATAAAAATTAAGTATGACTAAAAATTACAAATTTTAAGTAGTACTCAGAGTGCCTTTAGTTCCAAGAAAGGGGATAGAACTTCATAATTGTTGTATCCTTCTTTTGAAAGAGGACGCTTTCCATAGGTAAAAAATACCTAAAGATAAAATGTTTCATAGTTTATATAGACTTAGAAAGGTCACACAGTTGTACAGGACTCTAAATAATCTTTAAAATTCTTGCAAATGTGACCTGTGGTACACTTAAATCCCAAAAAGTATTCTTCCTGATGTGCTTATTGAGTTCCTTTATGAGGCATGCCTTCCTTCTCTGCCTGGTGATCTGGATTTCTTCTGCAATACTGCTAATTAAAGTTATCCTAACGAACGGCCAAAATCAATGTAGACTGGGTTGTTTTCCAACTTAAGGGCTATGAAAGACTTTTCATAATGACTTCCACTCACTGTACAGCACTATTACTACTATCCACTGAGATTATCTTAGCATTTTAGAAACAAAGATAAACACTAGGATATTTCAGTCCTGTTCCATGAAAGTAAAAAACAAAAACAAAAAAACCCAAGAAGCAGGAAATGGAGTTGATATTACACAGCTTTGGAGCTAGAAAACTTGAGTTTGAATCCTGGCACCACTGTTTATTAAATCTGATGACAACCAAGTTCACTTCTTTGCTCCAACATTAAGTACTAGCAAGTCAGACATTAAGAAAACTAAAACATAGCCATTAAGAACCACATAATCTGAGGAAGAAGGGAGGGAAGGAAAGTAAACTACTAAATATAACAAAAGAGACTATCATAGAAACAAAGGAGAGTGAAGCAGAATGCAGAAAGTAGTCACAAAATTCACATAAATAAGTTGCACATGTAGAGAACTAAAAAATAGACTTAAAATTCTAATTTGGTTAAACTTCCTTCTTGGGGGGGAAGTTCTACAAACATCCACTATTCCTTTTATTCTTAAGAGTCTTAAGAACTGTCTTAGGGCTATATAAACATAAAAACAATCAGGAAATACACAGCAGACACTGGAAATTTCAATACTAGATTTAAATAAAATTACAACATACCAAAATATGGAGAGATCTGATGTTTCCACCAACATTTCCACTAAAGAATCTACCATTTTTGTATGAAAAATTATTGTATTCATCATCTTTCCAAGTTCTCTGTGATCTGCAAGGCCAAGTGAAGCCTTAGAGACACTAGTATATGCCTGTAGAAGTATAGCAAAGACAAAGTAGTTTAGATAGAGATCAATGACTTCAGACTCCCCATTCTATAGGGGGAAAAATATTACTTAAAAAATATTCAAACTATTATTGTGACACTATCAGTAACATCTTTTAATTGTCTGTAGTAACATTAACTTGAAATTCTTGATAAGAATTTAATAAACTGAAACACTAATATACATAAAACAGAATCTATTATATGGGTGATTCATCTTGAAATCCAAAGGAACTGAAGTTACAGTATCAGAAGTATTGTCATGTTTACCTTACCAAAATAAATTTTTGACCAAATTCAATAAAAAAATACATAGGAAGCAATGAGATGAAAGTATCACATATGGTGACTCAGTGAGGTATTAGATTATATTGAAGCACTAAAAACTAGATTGTATACTATACTGTGCTAATTTGATGAATTCTAGAAAATTACTGAATACAGTAAAAATTAGCATAGTTTTGCCAAAAGGTGATAGAACTTAGCCAAAACCACTAAGATACATTGTGATGGAAAAAATTCAACAACTGGGATACAAAGAACAGATTTCATGTCCATGGATAATGGACATTTCAGAAGAGCAGAGAATTATTAGAATAGGAGGTAGAAGAGGTGCCTACAGAATAAATACTGCTTGCTATGCCTAGGGTTTGAGTACAAAGAAGAGAAGGGAAATATTTTGTAAAAGATCAGATTCAATCAGATCATGCATAGCTTTGTATACCACATTAAAGAAATTAAACTTTTTGGTGAACCACCCAGGGTTCTTTGTGATGGCCACCTTTTGTTTTAGAAACATTGCTCTGTATGGAAGAGATATTGGGGAGGCATAGCTGGGAAGAGAACAGGAGGCCAAAATCTGCTAGAAGACAGTGGTGACAATAAATCAGACAGGATTATGATGGTTTGGTCTAGAGTGATGATAGTTTAAAAGTGGTGGGCAACAGAAGACTTATGGAAGATGGTCAGGGTTCTGACTGTTAGGAGACACTCCTTCAAGGGTTTCATGTTTCTGCACATCGTGCTGGGGATGGCAAAGAGGCAAGGCGTGGGCCACTCATTCCCTAGGCCATTTCTTAGGGTTATATTTGCAACTATCAAATTTGAGGAATGAGGTAATGTCTCCCTTGGAACAAAGAGAGAAAAAACAGAGGGTTTCTCAAACTTAGCATTCCTTATTTGCAACATAAACCTCCTGTGTGCACAGCGTTCATTTAGGTCCCTCTGTACCACCCCTGCAGGACTAAGGGAAATAGGAAAAATGATGCATATATGCAGGTGCTCATGCTGTTTTCATTAAGTCCTCTGTCTCTGATCTAGAGCCCCCATGTCTTCTGCCAGTACCCAGGAAACAGCAATAGACTAAATCATTGCCTTGAAAGTAGAATAAAAATCAAATCTCAAACTCTACAATGCCCATTAGGTGGGCAATGTTACTCTTCACTATTCATGAAGACAATGACACCAAAGAAAGGAGAGTTTTGTATTTTGTAGTTTTTGTTACGAGGAATAATTAAGGCAATATCCTGATGGCAAAATATACTCTGGACATTTATCACAAGCTAAGCCTAATGATTTTTACTTACCATTAATCAGTTTTAGAGTATAAACAGGAATCAGTTCTGGCCATGGGTTCAATAAAGATTTCTGTTAACTGACCCTAATTTTTAAAAATTAGAATTTATTTTTCTCATTAGCACATGGAACATTTTCCAGGACTGACCGTATATTAGGCCACAAACCAAGTCTCAATAAATTTTAAAAAACTGAAATAATACCAATTATCTTTTCTGATCACAACAGAATAAAACTAGAAATTGATAACAAGAGGAACTTTGCCCACTATACAAATATATACAAACTATACAACATACTCCCAATGTGTCAATGAAAAACTTAAGGAGGAAATACAATTTTCTTGAAACAAATGAAAACAGGAATACAACATACCAAAATTAATGGGATATGGCAAAAGCAGTAAAAGTAGTTTATAGCAATAAATACCTACATTAAAAAGTTAAAAAGACTTCATATAAACACTCTAACAATGTATCTATTTAAATAATATAAAACATAAGAGCAGAAATCAAGAAAATTGAGACTAAAAATTAATACAAAAATCAACAAAATGAAAGATTTTTTTGAAGTAAGAAATGAGAAAGGAGACATTACAATTGATACTGAAAAAAATTCAAAGGATCATTAGAGACTATTATGAGCAACTATATGCTAATAAATTGGAAAGAAGAAATGGATAAATTTCTAGACACATACATGCTTTCACAGTTGAACCATGAAGAAATATTAATAGAAAACAAAGACTACCAAATAAAATATAGAAGCAATAATAAAAGTGTTCCATCAAAGAGAAGTACAGGATCTGATGCTGAATTCTACCAAACATTTACTAAGATCTAATACCAATTATTCTCAAACTATTTAAAAAAACTGAAGAGGAGATAATAACACCAAACTCATTCTATGAGGTCAGCATTACCCTGATACTGAAAGCAGACAAAGATACAATAACAAAAGAAAACTACAGGCCATATCATTGATGAACACAGTTGCAAAGATGTTTAACAAAATACTACCAAATAGAATTCAAAAACACATTAAAGAGATGATTCACCATAATCAAGTGGGATTCATGACAAGGATGCAAGGATAGTTAAACATGCACATAAATAAATGTTCTATATCGCATTAATAGAATCAAGGACAAAAATCATATGATCATTTCAACAGATGCAGAAAAAACTTTCAATACAATTCAAAATTTCTTCATGATTTAAAAATCTTAATAAAGTATAGAAGGAGCAAATATCAAAACAATTAAGGCGATATGAAACAAACCTGCAGCTACCATCACACTGAATGGGGAAAAATAGAAAGTAATTCCTCGAAGTTCTGGAACAAGGCAAAAATGCCTGCTTTCACCTCTTTTTATTCAACATGGTGCTATAAGTCCTAGCCAAAACAACTAGACAAGAGGAAAAAATAGGCATCCGAATTGAAAAGAAAGAAGTCAAACTGTCATTGTTTGCAGATGACAAGATCTTATATTTATAAAAACCTAAAGACTCTACCAAAAATTGATTAGAACTGATAAACGAATTCAGTAAAGTAGCAAAATCAACATTAAAATATCAGTAGTATTTCTATTTTCAACAGCAATCTGAAAAAGAAATCAAGAAAGCGGTTCCATTTACAATAGCTACAAAAAACAAAAACAAAAACTTAGGAATAAACTTAACCAAAGACATGAAAGATCTTAATAAAATTACCTTAATAGATGAAAAAAAAGAGAAAGAAATGAAAGATCTCTACAATGAAAACTATACAACACTCATGAAAGAAACTGAAAAGGCTGGGCTCGGGGGCTCAGCCTGTAATCCCAGCACTTTTGGGAGGCCGAGGTGAGTGGATTGCCTGAGCCCGCGGGTTTGAGACCCGCCTGGGCAGCAAGACCTCATCTCTATAAAAAGTCAGCCAGGCGTGGTAGCGCATGCCTGTAATTCCGGCTACTCGGAAGGCTGAGGAGGAAGGATCGCCGGAGCCCAACAGGTTGAGGCTGCGGTGGCCGGGAGCGGCCAGGGCAGTCCAGTCTGGGTAACAGAGTGAGACTCCAACTCAAAAAAAAAAAAAAAAGAAACTGAAGATACAATAATGAAAAGATATCCCATGTTCATGGGTTGGAAAAATCAATATTGCTATAATGTCCATACCATCCAAAACAATCTACAGGTTCAATGCAATCCCTAACAAAATACCAATGACATTCTTCATAAAAACAGGAAAAAAAATCCTAAAATTCATATGGAACCACAAAAGACCCAGAATAGCCAAAGCAATCCCGATAAAAACAATAAACCTGGAGGTATCACATTACCTGATCTCAAAATCTGTTACAAAGCTATAGTAATCAAAACAATTATTGTACTGTATAATAAGAGACACACAGACCAATGGAAAAGAATCAAGAACCCAGAAATCAATCCATGCATTTATTTTCTACTCATTTTCGACAAAGGCACCAAAAGCATACTATAGGGAAAGAACAATCACTTCAATAAATGATGCTGAAAAACTGGATATCCTTACATAAAAGAATGGAACTAGACCATATACAAAATCACCATATACAAAAGTCAAATTAAAATGGATCACAGACTTAAATGTAAGACTTAAAATTATAAAATTACTACACTCTAGGACATAGGTCTAGGGGGAAAAAAAAAAAACCCACCCAAATCACCCAAACAATGCGATTAAAAATGGGCAAATGATCTGATCTGAATAGGTATCTAGCAAAACAAGACATATAACAGTCCAACAGGTATATGGAAAAGTGTTCAACTTCATTAATCATCAGGAAAATACAAATCAAAACCACAATGAAATACCACCTCACTCAGTTTAAAATGACTATTATCAAAAAACAGAATGCTGGTGAGGATGTGGCGAATCCTAATACAATGCCCTAATGTAAATTTCTACAGTTATTATGGAAAATAGTAGCGGTTCTTCAAACAACTAAAATAGAACTACCATTATGATCTAGCATATAGATCAAAAGATATATATCTGGGTATATATCCAAAAGAAAATAAATCAATATATAAAAGAGATACCTGCACTCCCATATTTCTTGCAGCACTATTCATAATAGCCAAGATATGGAATCAACTTAAGTGTCCATCAGTGGGTGAAAGGATAAAGAAAATGTGGTGTATATATACATAAGGGGATATTATTCAGCTATAAAAATGAAATTCTGTCATTTGCAACAATGTAGATTGAACTGGAGGACATTATAGAAATGAGCAAGACACAGAAAGACAAATGTTGCATGTTTTCACTCATACTGGGAGCTAAAAAAATTGATTTCATAGAGGTAGAGAGTAGAATGTTGGTTACCAGAGACACAAGGGTAAGGGAGAATGGAGGTTAAAAGGGGGTTGGTTAATGGGTACAAAAATACAGTCAGCTAGAAGGAATAAGATATAGTGTTTTTTAGCACAATAGAGACTATGGTGAATAATAATTTACTACACATTTCAAAGTAACTAGTAGATATGGAATGTTCCCAACATAAAGAAATGATACATGTTTGAGGTGAAGAATATTCCAGTTTCCCCAGATTTGTTCATTACACATTATACACTTGTATCGAAATATCTCATGTACCCATAAATATGTACAACTATTATGTATCCAAAAAACTTTTAAATAAAAATTTTTAAAAGTCAGAATTTAAATAACACTGTGAAAACAGCTTCAGAAGAAATGGATGGTGACAAAATAAGATGACAATTTATACTCATATGACATGCTTGATAACAATGGAAGGAGAAATATATGTTACTACAAAAAAAAAGTTTAAGTAAAAGGATAAGATCTAAACAATCCAAATAAATTAGAAGACAGAGGGAAGAACATATTTGAAAGAGCAACTGAAGATGCTTAAGGACTGATAAAATACTTAGAGGAATGAGATCCCTTAGGAAGTATAAAAGAATGACAAACAATCCACAGAGGAAGAATTCTTTTTTTAAGAATAGAAAAAAAGAGAGAGATTAAAATGATGTATAAAAGAGCAATAATGTTAGAATGAAAATTAGACAGAACATCAGTGAAAGGACACTACAGCTTATTTTTCTGGTCCTGCTCTAGTCAAGAACTACAGGTATCTATAGAATTCTTCACCACTCTCTGGACATGTACTTTACTTAACAATTCTTGTATGTTTACCTGAAGTAAATGGTCAATGATTAAAGTGAGATCATTCAATCTCTTTTGAATATTTGTTCCTTCTTACAGTAATATTATAAACTCAAAAATCTCTTTACTTGCCCTTTGTTCACTATTTGCCCCTTTCCTGCAAAAGCTATGTTCCTATTCAAAGCAAATTCCACTTGAAAAAAAAACTTTTTTGCTTCTAAGACAACCACAACTAACTGATAATCATATTCTGTCTGTGGCAGCTTTTAAGTTAATCTTTTAGATTTTCAACTGCTGTTTAATGTTTTACATGGTTTACACTTTGTCTCCATTGCTAGATTATAAAATTCTCAAAAGATGAAAGTGCTACTCTTCTACAGATTATATGATACCGCTCAATATCTTATCTTCTGGCTGGGTGTGGTGGCTCAAGCCTGTAATCCCAGCACTCATGGGAGGCTTGGGCCCATGAGTTTGAGACCAGCCTGAGTAACAGACCAAAATTCTGTCTCTATTTAAAATAAATTAAAAATTTTTATATGTTTTTAGCTTCTGAACTCCAAAGTTGAGTCTCTAGGCTCACCATTGACCTCTAAACACCTCTGTAAACCTTCTAGATTCTGGATATTGCCACCTACCTTGCACTTTTGCCCTCTATTCCTAGCAAAGACTTCTCAGGTTGAGTTGTATGTCCCAATCTTCCCTTCGTTGGTATGCTTTGTCCTATTGTTGCTAAAACACAAGAGGCTATATACAGTAGAAAGGGTCGCAGTGACTGTATGTTCTAATTATGATTAAGTATTATGGTTGAGTTTGTTCCCCAAAAATGATATGTTGAAATCCTAAACCCCAGTATACCTCATAATGTGACCTTATTTAGAAATAGGGTCTTTGGCCGGGCGTGGTGGCTCAGCCTGTAATCCCAGCACTTTGGGAGGCCGAGTCAAATAGATTGCCTGAGCCCGTGGTTTCAAAACCAACCCGGGCAACTTGGCGAGACCTCATCTCTACAATAAATAAAAAATTAGCTGGACGTGGTAGTGCGCATCTATAGTTCTGGCTACTTGGAAGGCTGAGGCAGAAGGATCACAGGTGCCCAGCAGCTTGATGCTGGGATAGCTGTGAGTGTGCCAATACACTCCAGTCTGGGTGACAGAGTGAGATTCCAACTCAAAAAAAGAAAAGAAAAGAAATAGGGTCTTTACAGAGGTAATCAAGTTAAAATGAGGTCATCCAAATGAGACCTAATCAGATATAACTGGTGTTCTTATAAAAAGAGAACATTTAGACACAGAAATATGCACAGAAGACAGACAATGTAAAGAAACACAAGGAGAATGTCATTAGAGTAATGCACCTACAAGCCAAGGAACTACAAAGATTGCCAGCAAATCACCAGAGGCTCGGAGACAGATTCTTCTTCACAGCCTTCAGAAGAAAACAATCTGTGAGCCTTGCTTTCAGACTTCCAGCCCCTAGAACTGTGAGATAATAAACTTCTATTGTAAAAGTCATTCAGCTGGTACTGTGCTGTGGCAGCCCTCGGCACCTAATATAAGCAGGTATAGATTACATGAAGTAATCAAATAAAGCACTAGTGATGCTCTCATAAAAATATTATAAAAACTTTTTTTTTGAATTAGTGTCTCACTCCGTTGCCCAGACTGGAGTGCAGTGGCACGCTCATGTCCACTGTAGCCTTGACCTGCTGGGCTCCAGTGATCCTTCTGCCTCAGCCTTACAAGTAACCAGAACTACAAGAGCGAGCCACCATGCCTGGCTAATTTTTTATTTATTGTAGAGAAGAGGTCTCGCCAAGTTGCCCGGGCTGGTCTCAAACTCGTGGGCTCAGGCAATCCACTCGCCTCGGCCATCCAAAGTGCTGGGATTACAGGCTAAGCCACCGCGCCCAGCCCATAAAAACTTAAAAAAAAAAAAAAAAACCACACAAAGAGGAATAATCAGTTCTACATATTTATTCAATGCTTTACATTTTGCCATATGACTAAACAATGCTAAAATTCTCATGTGAATACTTATAATGAGTAAGTTTAATAATCTTGGAAGTATTTAATAACAGTGTAGTTAAAACGCATCTAACTCTCTAAACTTCTCTAAACCAAAGTGGTGGTATAGGCACTCCCACAAACTGAGAATGGGAAAAAACAGTTCAAGCTTTGTGACTTTCAAAGTTTTAAATGTGTATCCTTCAAAGTTTAAACGTAGATCTCCTTTGGCAGAGTGCTTCCACTTCTACTGTCACTTTACAAAAAAACTCTACTGCTGTGTTGTTTCATAATTTTAAAAACAAGTAGATGTCAATTTTTAAACCTTATTGTGATAAGAAAATAACCGACAATATGTATATATTTACTATTTTGGCATGATGGTATTTCAAATGATTTCCTGATCCCCACTAACTGGTCTGCAACCTCAAGCAAGTTACTTAATACTTTCATTTATTGGATCTGTATTTCTAAAAATAAGTTCAAGCATAGAACAAGAGGGAAGAAAGTGCCTGTGTATTTTGAGGGTGGAAAACCTAAGAAAAGCAAAAGTTCTTCAGGGAACTAAGAATATTGCCAGAAAAGTATGCTCCTTTTGGGAGTCATTCCTGAGACTGTCTCCATCTAAAAATCTCTTCCACAAACACATACTGCTTATTTTTTTTACTTTTTAACTAAACAAATAGAAATTTTATTTTTCAAATGGCAAAATAGTACACAATACTATCCTATTTAATTTTTTGAACATCTAAAAAGTTATAGACCAGATATTAAATTGAATATTTCGGAAGAATGAGACTGGGAATGGTGCAAACTAGACGATTTGACTTTTTATAATAAGGATGTCTTATTATAATTTTTAAATACATACATACATATATATATATATATGTGTATATATATATATATATATTTTTTTTTTTGGAGTCGTAGTCTCACTCTGTCACCCAGACTGGAGTGCAGTGGCCGCTCCCGGCCAACGCAGCCTCGACCTTCTGGGCTCCGGCGATCCTTCCACCTCAGCCTTCCGAGTAGCCGGAATTACAGGCATGCGCTACCACACCCGGCTGATTTTTTGATTTATTGTAGATATGAGGTCTCGCTGCCCAGGCGGGTCTCGAACCCGCGGGCTCAGGCAGTCCACTCACCTCAGCCTCCCAAAGGCGCGGGATTACAGACTGAGCCACCAAGCCTGGCTCATATATATTTTTTAATATGCAGATTACTGAGAACACTAGGGTATATTCCCATAATTACTAAAAATGTTTAAAACAATTTTTATCATTCAATTTAGAGTATATAACAAGATGTTATTAGGCTTGAATTTTTAAAGGCCTTAAAAACTATTTATATGAGTTAAACATTTAGTGAACACACTTAGAAGTCTAATACTGCTTATTTCTGTATTTCAGAAAATCAAAGTTTTGGGCACAGATCAGTGGTAGTAAACTATGGCCTGTGGGTTAGCTGCTTGTTTTTATAAACAAAATTTCACTGAAACATAGCCATGCCCATTCATTTTATGCTTTGTCTAGAGCTGCTTTCACACTACAATGGCAGAGTGGAGTAGCTATGACAGAGATTAAACTACCCACAAGCCTGAAGTTTTTATCAACTGGCTCTTTATAAAATGGGTTTGTTGACTACCACACTAGATATTGTGATTTATGTTTTTAGATATTTTAAAATTACAATAATCTATTCAAGACTCCATTTATATGGGCTTAAGTTATAAATATATTCAAGTTTAATAACTAGCACAAAATGTTTCTTTTATGGTTATACAAAAGAATTCAAAGTATATAACTAATATTTTGCAGTTCTGCTATAAAATTTTTCATATTAACTAATGTATTCAACAAATATGAATGACAATAAAAATTAAGTTATTCTTCTTACCTGTAACCTAAACCAATCTAATCTCATTCCTCTGAAATCAAATACTTCCCCATCTTCAACTGCAATAATAGAAAAAAAATTACAAAGCAAATTAAAATTTTAAAAAATCCATAACATTTTAAAATTTAAGAGCTAAGATAATTCCACATCTGTGTATAAATCTAAAAGCATTAAAACCAGTGTATTGAAGAGATATTTTATACACTCATGTCCACAGTAGTATTATTCAAAATAGCCAAAGGTGGAAGTAACTTAAATGTCCCTTGACAGATGAATAGATAAACAAAATGTAGTATACAAATACAATAAAATATCATTTTGCCTTAAAAAGAAAGGAAATTCTGACACATGCTACTATGACTGAACCTGGAAGACATTATGCTCAGTAAAATTAGTCAGTCACAAAAGGACTAATACTGTACGATTCCACCAATAAGAGGTATCTAGAGTAGTCAAACTCATAGAAACAGAGAATGGTGGCTGCCAGGAGAGAAGTGAAGTAGGGTGTTGCTGCTCAGTGGTTAAAATTTCAGTTTTGCAAGATGAAACGTTTTAGAGATCGGTTGCACAACAGTGTGAATATACTTAACATTCACAACAGTGTGAATATACTTAACATTACTGAACTACAAAAAATGGTCAACAAAGTCAGTTTTATATTATGTATATTTTGTAATTAAAAAACTAAATTTTTTTAAAATTTAAGAGCTAAGACAAGGAAATGATATCAAATCCTAAAAAGATGATAATAAAGAAGACAGCTGTGCTAAGTACAGACTTGTCTCCTAAGCTTTCTGAACCTCATTGTGCTTATATGTCAGTTTGAAGGACACAGAACAGAACTGGAGGGATCCTATGATTTGAAGTATTGGACATCATGCTGAAGTTCCATAAAATAACTCCATATAAACCAAATATTACCAGGTAGGATTACCGTAATCTCATTATTTAAATGTGATAGCTATAAAGATTGGTTGACTTTAGATAAATATTTACATATTACTTAGAAACTATCAAGATTTCTGACATCTTTTATTAAAAGACTATAAAAACTAAAACATCATTATCAATCTACTGGATAGTGTGCCCAAATAATGGAGAGTTAATTCAGCATATGCTATCAATTTTTGAGACAGAGAAGCTTGAGCTTAAATTCTTTTTCTTTTTTTTTTTGAGTTGGGATCTCACTCTTTTGCCCAGGCTGGAGAGGCACACTCAAGGCTCACCACAACCATGACCTCCTGGGCTCAGGTGATCCCTTCAATTCAACCTCCCGAGTAACTGGGACCACGAGCGCATGCCACTATGCCTGACTAGTTTTTGTATTTTTTTTTGTAGAGACAGGATCTTACTATGTTGCTAGGTTGTTCTCGAACTCCTGGGCTCAAGCAGTCCTCCCATCTCAGCCTCCCTAAGTGCTGGGATTATAGATGTGAGTCACTGTGCCCAGCCTCATGCTATAATTCTTATAATTTTTATAAACAGTACTATATACCCACTTTGGAAATCTTTACTTTAAAAAGAACAAAGTTAAGACAAAAGATAATAGCTCAAGTATGTCCAAAAATTAGGTAAGTGATTCTGCAACATTTAATAGTTCAGTTGTTTCCTTGATAATCAAGTTTAAAAACCTAATTAGAAGAAAATATGCTTTTACTTAAAATTAAAAGAGTTATTACCTTGTTTTACACTTAGGGAAGTCATAGTGTTAACAAAAGAGGACATGATGATTGATTCATCTTCAGGGCAAACAGAAAGATTCTGAAAAAGAAATAAAAAGTAATGTTAAAAATATTTAGTTGGGAAACAACTCAAAGGTCCATCAACTAGCAGATGGATAAACTGGTATACCTATACTATAGAATATCCTTTAGCAATAAAAAAAATGCAATATATATACCATAACATGAATGAACTTCAAACTCATTAAGCTAAGTGAAAGAAAAAAATGAAAATAAAAAAGAATAAGCACAATCCTTTGAAAAACCAAGGCAAACAGACTGCTTAAGGCCAGGAGTTTGAGACTAGCCTAGACAACATAACAAGACTTTGTCTCCACAAAAGACTTAAAAATTAGCTGGGCATGGTGACACGTGCCTATAGTCCCATGTACTTGGGAGGCTGAGGTAGGATATAGCCTGAGTCCAGGGGGTCAAGGCTGTGGTGAGCTCTGATGGTGATACCACTATACTCCACAGCCTGGGTGACAGAGTGAGACCCCCACTCAACCAATCAATCAATCATCCAATGATTATATAGTGTATGATTTCATTCATATGACAAAAAAATTTTAAGGTAAAACTACAGCGATAAACACCAAATCAGGTGCTGTTGGGAATCTATGAAAGAATTTACCATAGAGATCAACAAGCAAATTTTAAGGATGTTGCAAATGTTCCACATCTTGGATGTTGTGGTAGGAGTTACAAGAATGCATACAGCTACTTAAACTGCACACTTCAAATGGGTGACTTCTGTCATATGGAAGTTATACCTTGCAATAGACAAAGATGGTAAAATGCTCAGTCTTTGGAATTAAAACTTAAGTTTGAATACCAGTTTCATTACTTACAAACTGCGATACTGAGCAAATTACATAAAGTCTTTTTTCTTCAGCAAATAATAATAACTATATCTACCCTCACAGAGTTGCCACATGGATTTAGAAAGATATACTAATAGTAAATCTGCCAATTATTACAATTAGTATTATTTCTGTTGCTGATGCTATTATTATAATCCTAGCTGAAATGCTAAAAATTAATTTTCTCAGTATTAGTAAAATCCTCCTTATACAAAAACAGATTTCAAGTGAGTTAAAAATATTAGCACTATAACAAAGATCTGCAAAATGTATTATTAGATGTCCAAATACCCACAATATAGTTTTAAAATTACATAAAACCAGGAATTATGTTTTACTTTTTAAACTGTATGCTAATATGAATAAATAATAAACACTAACAAAAGCTTCCAGCTTAACTGGTAACAACTATTCAAATAAAATTATGGCAAAGCAATAATATTCTAGGTTTTCCACTCCTTTTCTTAATAGTCATACTAGAAACAAAGTATCTGAGCTCCATCTAGTGGATAAATGAAGAAATAAACTGTAGTTTAGTAACCTATAACAGTATAATTCAAGGTAAATAATTACATGAACAAATTTTTCCTCATCTGCATTTTTAGGTTTATTTGAAAACAATTAGAATTTCAAAGTATGGTATTTCTCTGGAAACTCAGTAGTTTTAGTTTTTACATAAAGGGAATTCTTACCACTCTTTATATTAGCTTACGAGAATTTTAGAGATCTACAATATAAAGTAAAACAGAGTAAAATAATATTTCCTTATAGTTTACTGGGAATAAAAGTTTTAAAACTTATATTAAAATGAAAAAGTAAATAAATTATGAAAAGAAAAAAAAGAAAGACTAAAATTCATATCTAGACTGGGTATACAGTAATCCAAACACTTCGGGAAGCTGAAGTGGAAGGTGTGCTTGAGCCTAGGAGTTCAAGATCAGCCTAGGCAACATAGCAAGAGCCAGTCTCTACAACAACAACAAAAAGATCCAAAAACTAGACAGGTGTGGTGACATTACACAGGAGGCTGAGTGGAAGGATCACTTGAGCCCAGAGATCGAAGCTGCAGTGACCTGTGATTGTGCCACTGCATTCCAGCCTGGGCAACAGAATGAGACTCCAACTCAAATTAATTATTTAATTAATTAGAACATCTAGATGAAATCTTCATTTACTAGTCATGCTCTAACATATTACTCAAAAAGATTTTTTTTTAAGTTGGAGTCTTACTCACTCTGTCACCGAGGTTATAGGGCAGAGACACGCTCAGGACCATCCCAGCATCGACCTGCTGGGCTCAGGCGATCCTTCCGCCTCAACCTTCCAAGTAGCCAGAACTACAGGAGTGTGCTACCACACCCAGCTAATTTTTTGTAGAGATGAGGTCTCGTCAAATTGCCCAGGCTGTTCTCGAACCCATGGGCTCAGGCAATCCTCTCATTTTAGCATCTCAAAGTGCTGGGATTACAGGCTTGAGCCACTGTGCCCAGCCTCAAAAAGATTTTTATCCTACTTTTCATCTAGTATTTAATTATCAACTACAATGTCTCTAACAGATCTTCTATATCTCCACAGCTACTGTCCAAGTTCAAGCTGTCACCAACGCTCACCTAACCTACTGCAGCAATTTTTCTTCTAGTCTCTGTCTCTTCCCATGATCCTCAGAAATCTATCATCCACACTGAATCAAGGTGATCTTTCTAAGTAGTAAATCTGAGTTATGATTAACTTCCTCTTTCCCAAGGCCCTATATAATTTGGGTCAGGGTATACCTCCATGCCCAGGATAAATAATTGTTCCCTTCACTGTGGTCACTCTGAACTTTGTATACACTTATGGATAATACCTATCACAGTGGACTACAACTAACTGTTTCGTCTAGACAATGATCATGTTGACAAAAATATGATCATGGACTTATCTACTGTTTGGTCATGATTATATTTTATACATGTTTGTTGAGCAAATAAATCAATTACTAAAAAGGCAGGAGGGAATAAAAGAGGGAATAGTATGAAATAGTTTTTACCTGCACGAGTTCATTGAGGACAACAGCATCAAACCCAGAAAGGTACTGCACGTAATACCTCTGCATTACAGGTCCATATTTCCTTACATGTGCTCTAAGCTCTTCCATGTAAAATATTAATTCAGCAATGTGCCTTTTTTAAGTGTAAGAAAAATATTTCAAAGAATAAATTCATTGTTATCAAAGAATATTAAATGCCCTTGATATTATGTCTATATTTTTTCTTAGAGAGGGTATCGTTTAATATTTAATGTCAATCACTTCTTTTAAATTATTATATATGAATAATGAAATCATGGAAAGCCAAAAAAAAAGAGCTAAGTCTAAAAATCAACAGCAGAAAATATCATTAAAAAATCTTAAACGAAAGAGAATTAGTAAGAAATAAGATCTTTCTGTATGCTCTTATTTCTCTGTCATTCATTTAACTTCTATTGAGAGACCGTGAACTAAAATGAAAGACATTTCAAAGACACACTGAGTTGCAACTCTATAAGAACTTTTAATATTGTGTATAGCAAATAATTTTGGAAAATGAACCCATAAAATATTACTGAGCACAGCATGAAAACAAACTAGAACTTTATCATCGCATAGCATACTAAGAGAAAACTTTAAAAGTCCTAATTTGAGACTTCTTTGCATTCTAATCCATACCCTCTAATAATATATTATAAATACTCCTGTTTTGACAAATAAGAAAAGCTCTAAAAAAAGTCACTCAAAAAATTTTGCTTTAAAATAAGTCCCCAGATTCCATAGGCTATAAATTAGAATACAAATGGTCTATACTACTTTGAATTTGGAATTTCGATCTTTTCTCAAGCTAGCAACATACAGTAAAATACTCTTAAAATGCTGGGTAGTGGCAACTCCCAGTAAGCCATGTGATCACAAAGGGGAATAAGCAATACTCTACAGTGCACTGTACTGCCAGATGATTTTGCCCAACTGCAGGCTAAAAACAGTGTTCTGAGCACGTTTAAGGTAGGCTAGGTTAAACTATACTGTTCAATAGTTTAGGAGTATTAGCTACATTTTGACTTAACAATATTTTCAACTTATGCTGGTTTGGGGGAATATTACCCCATTGTAAATCAAGCAGCATTTGTATATGGAACATATATATTTTTTTAAATGTTAACTTACTTATCTATGAAGTCATCTGCACTCTTCTTTGGCATGTTATCTGCATGACGAAGTAGCCAGATAATTTCATCACGAGCAAAGGATAATGCCATAAAAACAAAAAGTGCCTATTAAAAAAAAACAAACATTGCTTACTGTCATTCACAGATTGAAGACAAAACCAATTAATAATCTTTCTTTACATGAAGTCATTGGCAAGAAATGATCATATCAAATTTAAGAGACATGACTTAGGAGAGGACAAGAGAACTCAGAAGTATGTATGAGGGAGAGTATGCATATAAGAAAAAAATGCAGAAAGGTGTGATGTACAAGTGTCAAGTCAGCAAATTCATTCTCCCCTAAATACAAAAATCCTTTTATATAGTCCCTGACTCCAATGTTAGTTAAACTTTATCTAGCAGAGTATTTTTTAAAATTCTAATAAGACACAATTATTGAAATAAAAATTAAATCAATTACCTTGGGACCTAGCAAGCCTGGTTGATCAGAGAGAACAGTAGCCAGTTCTTTCAGTGCAGACCTTAAAAACTTGCGTCTTTCTCTGTGCATTGAACCACTATAGAGAAAAACACCACTGCAGTTTATCTGCTTATACTAAAAGTATTATTGGCAATTAAATTAACTAGCATTTCGGGTTCAACTTCCAAAACTTTTCTTAGGAAGCAGAGTTCCTATAAAAATCACCTTCTATGTGTTTGTCATTTAATGAATTTCTAATCTTACGTTTATCCCTGCCTTTCTTGTTTTGTTTTTGTAATCATGTGCATTCTGTTACTCTTCACCAATCAAAATTTTACAAAACCTTCAAACCAATCCTTCAGGACGCATTTCTCTATATCCAGCTGTTTATTTCTGAATAACTTCTTCAATTTTAGTACCATATAGCTCAGCAGTTTATAAACTGAACTGTGAAATCCTTGAAGACTAGAATTGGCTTACTATATGCATTTTTGTCACTTTCATACAGAAATTAACAAACATAATTTAATAAGTATCTGTTTATATTCTTATTTACTAAGTATATTCCTATTAAATATGCAAAACTGACTAAGCAAGAGCTACAGTCAATAAGGACACTGGGATGAGATCTATTTGGCCCTTTTATTCAAAAATAGAAAGATAAGGAAAGGAAGGAATAATCATAAATATTCATACACTAGGTATTTTTGAATTAAAATTAGAACTTATTGTCACATAATAACAGAGGAAAAAACTATAAATGTTCTAAGTATTACAATTCTTCATACTACATAAAATATACACTGCTCCAAGAAAGTCTTAAAATATAGATAAGTACACAAAAATAAACACATATTATATGTATAAATGAGACATATGCCAAAATTCTACATATAAAGAATATACAACACCAGTAATTTCATTGTGATATATTAGTTTTAGAAGATTTTAATTAAAATCCATTCTGCCTGCATGACCTTAATATCAGCTTCTTGCCTATAAAATAATTATATCATCACCTGCCTCAAAAGATACAAATCTTTCATGATGGCTGACATATGGTGCACTATAATATGTTACTTACGCATGTGACACAGCTGCCTCCTTGCATTCTCTTATGTCATTAATACGTTTATTATAGCTATGTGCAAAAAGAAAAATTAGAACCAAGTTAATTTGATCAGTAACTGTCAAAATGAGTAAGTCAGATACTAAAAAAGTCAACTAAAAATGACTTGTCATAACAACAACAAAAAAATGATCCTCAAACTAAAAATGCATGAAAGAAGTCCATCCACATCTTTTCCTAGCATCTTAGGTGTCCAGTCAAGCCTTTCTAAAAAAATTAATCTTACATTATATTAAATCCAACAATAAAATGAAACGTCATAATGCAGATTTTTATTAAATCCTATTACTTCCTTAACCTCCAATGGAAATATTAAAATGAGTCTTCTGATCTATTTAACAGTGCTTTTCAAAATCTAAAGTGCTGACAAAGTTATCACTTCTGACTTTATATCAAGACTCAAAAGCAAGAAAAAATTCTGAAAGAACATAACTAGTGGCCAACAGTAGTAAGGTTTTAAGGTGGAGAAAACTGAGGCAGGAAAGCATTTGCTTATTAGGAGATATAATTATGGGTGGTTTTTACCAGTCATTTCTTTTTAAAACATGTGTTTTTCAAATTAAAAAAACATTTAATTAAGAGAAACAGAACATGAACATCAACCAGTTTAAAGGGGACAATGGAAAAACAAATGCTAACAAATAATTTCATGAATAATAAATATAAAACCTCAAAATTCTTTATGGGAGTGATGGCTCATGCTTGTAATCCCAGCACTTTGGGAGGCAGAGACAGGAGGACTGCTTGAGCCCAGGGGTTCAAGACCAGCCCAAATAACATAGCAAGACCTTGTTTCTACAACAAATCAAAAAAGAAAAAAAAATTTAGCCAGTGTGGTGGTGTGCACCTGTAGTCCCAGCTACTCAGGAGGCTGACATGGAAGGATTGCCTGAGTACAGGAGGTCGAGGCTGCAGTGAGCTGTGAGCATGCCACTGCACTCTAGCCTGGGCAACAGAGTAAGACCCTGACTGAAAAAGACAAACAAAAAACTCAAAATTTCTAAAATGTTTAAGGAAAAAATAACTTCCAGACAACTTGGTTAAAACCACTTACATCAAAATGAACTCCCACTTCTATATTTAAGTACTCTAAGATTTATGTATTATTTGAGCAAACATCCAAAATATACTAATCCTATAATCACCAGCCTCTACAATTATTAAACTGTAATACTTATCTTTTGACTATAATTTGCATTTTAAACTGTAACAATTTAATAAAAAATTCTGAGTGATCAACCAAAAAAAAATCTCTACAGAGATTTTTCAATGATAAATTTATCATCAAAAAAAAGCATGACAAAGCTGGGTGCCGTAGCTCACATCTATAATTCCAGCATTTTGGGAGGCCAAGGCAGGATTGCTTGAGCCCAGGAGTTCGAGACCAGCCTGGGCAACATAGCAACACTCTGTCCCTACAAAAAAATCAAAATATTAGCCAGGTGTAGTCACATGCACCTGTAGTCCCACCTACTCAGGAGGTTGAGGCAGAAGGATGGCTGAAGCCAGGAGGCTGAGGCTGCAGTGAGCCATGACTGAGTCACTGCACTCTAACCTGCATGATAAAGTGAGACCTCGACTCAAAAAATTTAAATTTAAAAAATAACAAAAGATTATTGGTTTTATTGTGTCATTAAATTTACTTGCACCATATATAAGTTCACTCAAAATACAGACTACCTGGTTTTAAATGTTTACATATTTTTAAACATGATACCACAAAGAGGTTGCCTGAATCAATTAGAAAATGGTGAAGTCCATCTCACAGAATATTTCAAGGTATTCTACCATCTAAAATATGACCTGAAAATATCACTGTTTCTCATGTTATGACCGACAGATTACCAGCATGAGAATATCAAAATCACTTGTGGTGACAGAAGTCAAAATAGTTGTCATTTGAGAAAGGAGTAGGGGAAAAGGTATTGGGGTGGCAGTACTGACTAGAAAGAGGAACAACAGAATTTTCTGGGGATGATAGAAATGTTCTACATCTTGATCTAGGTAGTGGTCATACAGGAGTACTCATATGCAGAGTCAATAAGCTATACACCTAATATTTCTACATTTTTCTGTTGGTATATTTTATCTCTATGAAGTACTAAGGGAGAAAAGGCAGATTCCTTTAACTTCTTCAAGGTATAGATAACAGAAGGTTAGTGGTGATGCCCAGAAACCTGAATTTTAATTTGCATTCCAGGGTAATTCTTATACATACTAGAATTTGAGATATATTGGCATAAATTAAGTGCAAGACATATCTTTATTTTTAAATAATGGAAGCTTAATTTTATCTCAATTTAATTAGAATATTATTGAACTGGATGTAAAATAAATGTAGGTAAACTTCTTTTTTATTCGAAGGTAGCAAATCCAACATAATTATTCAACAAAAGCAGAGGGGATCCTAGGATATTTTAGATGCTCCTAATTTAAAAAAACATCGTAATTGCTACCAAGTCTGAGTTCAATTTAGCTTTCATATAAAGGATACAGAATCTCAAATAGAGAAATTAAGGCACTAAAAATTTCAAAGAATTATTTGCTTAACAGGGGATAAATGAAAACAAATCACTTGGAATATTTTTTATTATTTAAAAAATGATTTCCTATATGCAGTGATATAACTTCCATAATTGTGAAAATTAATCTAACAAAATATTTTCTATTGTTTCATATATTTTTACAAATGCCTCTATTCTAAAATAGTACTTGTAAAAAATTTTAAAGCTCTAAAATGTACATGGTGCTTTCAGTAATATTTAAGTCTAAAACTATATAAGATTTGCAAAAAAGGACACATTTCCAGGAATACAAGTTTTGAAAAGGAAGAAAATCTAGTTTTGTTTCTTTTTTTACATTGGAAAATATGGTTTATTTAGAAAGTAGATGAGAGAGATTGAGGGCAAAGGGGGATCCACCTCCCCCAGATTGGGGAGGCGGCCAGAGTTTACATAGAAGAATGGCCTAGACTTTTTTTTTTTAAATGTGTGAAGTTACCCGTAAAAAACATGATTACTACCTATCGGAATGACCATTAAAAACAACTTGCTGGGACCTGAGTAAGATGTACAGGCTATATTGTCCTGCAAATGTGACTACTTCTCTATCCCCAAAACTTTAGTAAAGATACTCCACTCACCACCTTTCTCCATAAAAGACAAAATAAAGGAAAATGCCATACCCTCGTATGTTTACAAATAAGTCTTCTGCAGCTTTGTGAATATGGAAAACTTCATCCCGAAAGAGAGAGAGGCAAGAACTGCTTTGAAGAGCTAGCTTCCAAAGGTTCAGTGCTGTTGCGTCTGTATTTAGGATCCCATGGCATAAAATAAAGCCAACTTTAATTAAAAAGAAAAACAAACACAAATGTAAAAGTGTTCCAAAGTTTGATTGCAATGTAGTTTTTAAAAAAAATACAGAAATGTAAGCATAATCACTAAATTGAGGTTTTCAAGTGACAGCTAATAATACACACACTCATATATATAGAACATGGTAACAATATTTTTCTTTCCCAATTATAATTTTCTGTATGCTATAAAATCAATTATCTGAACCTACACTGATGGAAGGGGGGGAAAAAAACCCATTTCTAGGTTATGGACAAAGTCATTTTTTTGAGTGTGAGTTGGAGTCTCACTCTGTCGCCCAGGCTGGAGTATAGTGGCACACTCACGGCCACCCCAGCGTCGACATGCTAGGCTCCAGCAATCCTTACGCCTTAGCCTTCCAAGTAGCTGGAACTACAGGCGCATGCTACCATGTCCGGCTAATTTTTGATTCATTGTAGAGACAAGGTCTCGCCAAGTTGCCCAGGCTGGTCTTGAACTCGTGGGCTCAGGCAATCCACTCACCTCTGCCCCCCAAAGTGCTGGGATTACAGGCTGAGCCACTGAGCCCGGCCTAATAAAAGATATCTACAGGAACATTTAGAAAATATTTATTTTAAGCCAATGATCAGAAATTAGCAATTAACATGTAATTCAATAATCACTAGCTGTTTCAATGACTGAAAAATAAAGCCAATCTACCTTCCTAAGTCATTAGAAGAAATAATAGAGTAAATAACAGCATCTCACATTTTAATAGCAATTTATAGTTTATTAAATCTTTTAACATATATTATCTCAAATGATTATCCTGTGGGGTAGACAAGACAGATAATACCCTTCTTTTGTAGTTGAAGAAATAGAGGCTCGATGACTCACCTAGTTACACCGTTAAAGCAACAGAGCTAGGATTTAACTCAAGTATTTATCCTTAAAGTTCAATATTCTTTCTTTCTTTCTTTCTTTTTTTTTTGAGTTGGAGTCTCACTCTGTCACCCAGACTGGAGCGCAATGGCTGCTCCCAGCCACCGCAGCCTCAACCTGCTGGGTTCCGGCAATCCTTCCGCCTCAGCCTTCCAAGTAGCTGGAACTACAGGCACGCGCTACCACGCCCGGCTAATTTTTGATTTATAGTGAGATGAGGTCTCGCCAAGTTGCCCAGGTGGGTCTCGAACCCGCGGGCTCAGGCAATCCACTCACCTTGGCCTCTCAAAGTGCTGGGATTACAGGCTGAGCCCCAAGCCCGGCCAACAATATTCTTTCAATATATTAAGCTCCTCTCTATTGTATAAATTCTAAATATCTCACACCTTTTATTATCTGATCTGGAAATCCTACACAAATGTATAATCCTGTAAATGCTTACTGATATCCTTTCTAGTCCTCTATACTAAAACATAAGACCTCAACTTTCATTCATTCAACATTTACTCAGTGCCAACTTTATGTCAGGGTCTGTGTTAGGCCAGTTAGAAATCATCTTTCTGTGATATTTTCCTATGATTCTCAATAGTCACTCTCACCTTTAAACTAGCTAGATATTATAGCTGTACTAGTATTTTGACACTTTAACATATAATTAGTCATTTATCTTTTTATTCTTAGTTCAATCCTCCTTTCAAAGGGGCACTACACAAGCAAGCTAACTCTTAAGGTAGGCATATATTGTTGAGTCATACATACAGAAATACATTTAACTTCCTTAACTTAAATATGTAAAAATATTTTTCATACAACAGGAATGCTATAGCAAACCAATTATTTGACCTGGCACACAATCAAAAAAATTGAATGCATATATAATTTCAAGAATCCACAGGAGAAATTTTGTCTATAAAAGATTTTTGCCTAATGCTTTGACTTTCTACCCCAATCCCTTGAAAAAAAATGAGATTTTACTTTGTGTCTTATACTTCTTTGTATACTTCAACTTACAAAATACTTGCTACTACTAAAGATTTTGCTGAAAATTTTGTCCTTATAGGTTAAAGTATATGTTTTTAAAATATGGGTTACATTCTGAGTTCAAGTATATTATAATTTGTTTGATGATAGGTCCAAAAAGGGAAAAATGAATTAAAAGACCAAATGATTAGGGGAATGGTTTGTTAACTAAACTACACATTAACCTCCTTCCTTTACCAAGGTTCCAAGCCTTTTGTTTTTGTTTATTACTTCATTTTTCTGGTAATTCTAGTAATTCATTTATTTTAATAAAAGATCAATTTAAAAAAACTGTCCTTCACCATAGTTTGAGAAACACTGTAATAAAAAGTCAACACATATAGTCATATCTCAGTAACTGTAAGCAACTGGTTTCAGACCACCCCAGATAGCAAAATCTGTGGATGCTCAAGCTATTTATATAAAATGATATAGTATTTGCATATAACCCAACACACTTCCTCTATACTTAAAACCACCTCTAGATTACTTGTAATACCTAGTACAATGCCTACATATCACTTCATTGACACAGATTCAACATAGAATTCAGTGTGTGGTAAATTCAAGCACTGCTTTTTAGAACTTTGTGGACGTTTTTTTTCCCCCAAATATTTTGGATCTGTGGTTCATTGAGTCCATGGGTGTAGAACCCATAAATATAGAGGAAAAACTATTCTATCTAAAGGTTAAAAAGTCAAAAATAAGAGCTATAAAAACTAAGAAATACAAACTGTTCAAAATTACTCCCCTTGGCAGTGAGCCTAGGGGTGGATAGGAGAAATTTAACTATATTACAGCAACTCTCATTCTGTATTAAACCTGTGTGTCTATCTCGTCTATATTTTGTGAGCTTCTTACGAGCAGAAACTAGTAATTTTATCACCCATACATCTAACAAACTGCCAAACATATAAATCATTTATTAGATGGACTGAAGTGAATTAAAACCAAAAAACTTGATGGAATAGATATAATATTTAAAATTCACTAGAAACAAAACAAAATTTAATGTTGAAGGTTACGCTGAAAGGCAATATAATGTAGCCCATGAGCCTTAGCATTAGCCTGGGTTCTCAGCTTTTCTTTGTCACTCACTAGCTGTGTGACCCATGTGTCGCTTCCTCATATTTAAAACAGACTACAGTAGCTCCCCTGGCAAGATAAATATCAGAACTGAATGATTTGATGCATGTGGATGGCTTAGCACAGTGCTAAGCACAGAAGTAAAACATGTCACCTTTTATTTTTCTCTAAAACTCAAACCTTGAGGGGTAATTACAAAACTAACCCCATTTTACTTACAGATAATCCATTTTTCCATTGCATCCAGAGAGAGGTATTCACAAGGCATCTTAAAAAGAGAATATATACATTTATGGTTAAAAGAAATTCCTTAAAAATTTCATATAGAGTCACTCTCCTCCCTTCCTCCTGAGAATTTACTGCTCAGTTCTTGGCTCAAATACTACCACAACAAATTTGAAAAGTTGGATAAAATTTCATAACCTACACTAAAACATGCAGTCGATAAAGAACAATGAGAGCTGTTCCCTTTCACGAGTGCGTACCCTCAAACTTCTCCCTAAAAAAAATTCTGGTAAATGACACTTCTCAATTTCTCAAGCCTATTCCAAAGTTTATAACATCCCAAAGGTAAAATTTTAGTCAAGTTAGAGATTTGTACTCCTGTATGCTCAATATCTCACCAAGATCAGTAACTATACATGTTAATATACACAGAGAAAAGACTGAAAATAAATATATCATAATAACAATATTCTAGTTGGTAAGATTTGGGGTGATTTTTGTTTTTTTCGTTACACACTTTGAAATTTTTTCCACCGTGATAAACAAAACTAACTTTTAACTTTAAAAACCTATACTGGTAACTGTATTAATTTAGCATGAGTTTTTGTTAGGAATCTAAAAGTTAAAAAACTAAACAGTATGACTTAAATAATGAACACCTTAAAACAAACTTCACTGATTAGCTAATGCTAATTAGAAAAAAAACTACAGTAGCACTACTTAACTCATAATTTTAAAAATCACTTTATTTTCACTCAAAAGGGAAAAATAGAACCATACAGTGTCAGACTGTGCAGGATTAAGCATTGTACTAGGTGCGCTGATGAGACTCAATAACTGGGCATTTCTCCACTGGTCAGCCGAAAGATTCCTTCGAGGATACACCATCTGAAGAGAAATTAGTGCATCTGAAAGAGACTAATTAAAATCGAAAAAAGAAAGTTAAGAAATAAAAATGGCTCTTTTTCCTTTTCCATTTAACTTCCAGCTGTAACTGCTGTGGGTTTCTAACTACATCATCATAAAACAACACAGCCTAATTACAACCACGTTCCTTATAATAATATCTGAATACGGCTATGACTCGCCTCCTGTAGAGTTGTTTTTTTTTTTTGGTAATTTTATAAAAGCTTCAGTTTCACCTTTGCCACTATTGCTGCCAAATTACTTACCTTGTCATGATACTGCTCCAGCCCTCAATCTTTAGCTATAAATAATGAGCATGGATGAAATACCTATAAGTTTCCTTGAAGTGCTTAAGAATGACAGTTCTATGAATTAGCCCTACTGCAAAGAAGCCAAAATGGCAAGACTATTTACAACCAAAATTATTTCACTAATATTTGTTAATGTACCTTAAAAGACAGACATTTCAAATTACTTACAAAAGACTCTTGTCATTTTTTTATTAAGAGCATATAATAAAGCTAAAATTCAAATACCATGTTTAAATATTTTTTAATGAAGTGATTCATTTAATTCTCAAAACAATCATGTAAAGTGCTATCATTACTTCATTTTTACTAATAACAAAACAGAGGTACAGTGAAGATGGTTAAGTAACTTGCCCAATATTACAGTTAGTAATTGACAGATTTGATATAGAACCCAGCAGAATAGTATGAGATTAGATATTCTCAAATACTACTTATCCACTCTATTACCTCTATAAGCTTTATTGAAATCTAAAATCTATAATGAATCAATATATTCCTGATTCTTTAAATACTATTCTGAATCTAACTAATTAGTTCTCCGGTTGTTAGATAAAATCACATATAACTATTATTCATATCCTATTATAATTTTGTTCTTTTAGTTATCAATTTAACTATTCATCCTTATGCTACCTCATATGCCTATTATACATATCTAAAAGACAATGCTTACCTTGCTATGGGGTACAAATTCTTCCATCATCTTTTTTAAAGGGTTTTCATAATCTACAATCATCTGGCCAAGGCGTGGGTATTCTCGGTCACTTAAAACAGAAACATCAATTTTCAATGAGTTGTTATCCACCAAATTGAGAATTTTAGAAAGACTTTTCTAATGGAGGTATACCTTGCTCCATGGGTCATTTCATGAGCATAGTTGTATAATCCAATGATTGCCTTCCTTTCTTCAATTCGAGACAGCAGTATCATTAGTGTTGTATAGGTTATAATCAAATCTAAGTAGTTCTTTGTTAAATCAAAGTTTACAGTCTAGGAAAAAAAATCAAGTTCAACTACTTCCCACTTCTCAAACTTTAAAACAAACACAAAATCTTCAAAGCAGCTACTGAAAGCTATTAATTTTCTATAGTTATTTATTTTACTCCCAATCCTGAAATTCCAATTACTTTCACTAAACATATATGTCAAATTTGAGTTACAGATAACAGTTTTTGTGTGTAATCCAATTTTATGGATGAAAGATAAAGAGCTTGTGAATGCTATAATCCAACTAAAAACAGTTTAAAAAGATAAAAACCAGAAATTAATAAGAAACACTAGTGCCAATCTAACCAAAAAAGAAAAAGAAGTATGTTTTTAAAAGTTCACCATAGTGTCAATGGAAACATTTTTTACTTTGACTTCTTACATATAGAAATTGTCACACTAAGAAAAAGGTCTATCAAGTATGTTTTTAACAAAGAAAAATACTACCCACTTAGTTTTTGAAAATTGAGCCTACTAAAAGTAACATCTATTTCCCCAATACGTACAAGACTTATACTCAGTGACAGTCAAATAAACAAAAACTGAAAATATAACTCCTTACTTTATTTTTTTAAAAAGTCATAAAACAAGCCAAATCAACAATGCTAAAACTTTATATGCTGGTTATATAAACTTTCTCTGAAGAAAAGCAATTGGTCCCCTAAGTTGTTCTGGAAACTTTTCTGAAAATGGTACTTACGATATCAAAGAAGACTTGGCAAACATCAATAGTATTCAGTAATTCACATACATGATCCTGAAAAGAAACACTTATTTCAATCTTTTAGCTATATAAATAACTTTAAATTCAGAAAACGCAAATAAAATATATTTTAAATTTCAGTTCTGGAAGAATTCCAATTTTATCACCTACAAATGGCAAAGCAATCTACACAATTAACAAATATTAAATCTATTAATGAAATGTTACAATTTATATATTAAAATATAATACCTTAAATTCCATAACATCTACAAATGTGAAGTAATATAATGCCAGATTTTTCAGAATCTCTGATTTTTCTTTCTGTAGTTGTGCCAGCTGTTGCTGTAAAAACAAAATTAGAACGTATTGTTCACAGAGAACAAAAGTATTGAATTTTACTACAAACTATCTTCTTTTATGATTGCTATATGGAAGCACAAGCCTCTAGAATATTTCTAGATGATTAAGGTTTTTTAAAAAACCAAAGTACTCTGGACAGCAACTGCTAATAGTGATCAGCAACTGACAGTGTGAGGCTATAAAATAAATCAAAGCAGATTAGTACGAAATTGCACTACTATTAAGGAAAATTGGAAAGTGTTAGGAAAAAACAATTGTCACATGAACTCTTTCAAAAAAATTAAAAAGTCACGAGCATGATCACATGACTAGAAGTGGGAGAAAAGAAGGTGAAAAACATTACAACTTACTCTACAGAAAACAATATGCTATTTAAATTTGAAACTTACCAAAAAGAACATCCAGGCAAAGCCACGTTACGCATGCAAAATAAAATGTAGATACAAACATAAAATACAGTAACGGTTCCCTGACCAGATCCACAAAACACAATAATATATTAAACAAAAGCAAAAACCACAACAACAAAAAAGAAATGAGAAAGAAGCAAAACTAGAGTTAAGACATGAAAGAGGGAAATGGGAAAGACAAATATGTTAATCAATTGTATAATTAAATTTACCTAAGTCCTAATTTTAAAAAATCAATTAATATAATTTCTGAAAGAACAGTCTATTGAATATCAGCTATCACATCATTTAGGAGTTTGTCAGAAAAGCAGAATCTCAGCCCTACCTCAGATCTACTGAATCAGAATCTACCTTTAAACAAGATATTCAGTGATCCAAAAATACATTAAATGCATGAGAAGTACTTATCTAGAACATGAGAAAACTAGAAAATATGTGAAAGCGGTTCAAAATACCAAGCTTACTACCAAAGTTCATACAATTTTGAGCTCTTCATACAGTTCTTATTTATACTTACACAGTAAGGCTGGGGGAGAGAGAGGCTTCCATATACAACTGTACTGAATATTTATGATGGGTCAGAAAATTTACAGCAGAGAGCCTAATGGAAAATTTTTTTTTTTGAAAACTACAAAAAGTAAATTTAAAACAGTAAGCATGACAGTCTGGTAGACCCAACTATAAGAGGGCAAACCACCCTAAACACTGCAGTCCCTAAAGACATTTAAAGAAGTAATTATGTGGAAAACGTTTGTAAATGAACTATCTCATATTCATATTCATTTCCAAATGTGTATTTGTATAGATAGTTGCTGACTCTATTCTGCACAACATATCTGTTTCAAAACAATTCCATGTTTCTATGTGCATTTTAAATCATTACTACTCCAACAAGTGAATACTTAATTTTAAATGATCCTATTTCCCCAGATTACATTATTGCTGCCTTAATTCATCATTAAATATTTCTGATTAATGTCTTAGTCCTTTTTCCTGTTTTTCAGTACTTGAAATCTGAGTTTTAAAACAAGTGAAAATACACTCATAATAATAAGATATGAAGAGTAGTTAGGTTTTTACTGAGTTTAATAACCCCAACTTATTTCAGTTACCCTAGGGTAATTAAGAGTGGCCCCTCCCCAGCCGGGCTCGGTGGCTCAGCCTGTAATCCCACGCCTTTGGGAGGCTGAGGTGAGTGGATTACCTGAGCCCGCGGGTTCGACACCCGCCTGGGCAGCGAGACCTCATCTCTACAATAAAAATCAAAAAATCAGCCAGACGTGGTAGCGTGTGCCTGTAATTCCAGCTACTCGGAAGGCTGAGGCAGAAGGATCGCCGGAGCCCAGCAGGCAAGGCTGCGGTGGCCAGGAGTGGCCACTGCACTCCAGCTGGGCAACCAAGTGAGACTCCAACTCAAAAAAAAAAAGAGTGGCCCCTTTAGACTTCAGTATGTAGTTTGGACAATAAATGACATGCTCACCATCTTATGAGCTTTAAATGATCTTGCATATGAATCTCATTTTCCATAATGAGAACCTAATACCCACAGAACTCAAAAGAACTAAAAATTACATAACTACTTAATGACAGAACCAAGATTAGAAATCTCATCTCCTGTAAGGACACACACAAAAGTGTTCTTTCTACTGTTCTATACGCCCATCATTTCCCTTTTTAGTAATAAGACCTCATAGTCTACATTTCTCATTCAACTTTATTTCCTCCAGAATAATATATGACTAGACTCTACATTGCTTTCAAACATTTACTGAACTACTAGATGTCCGAATTCAAAATAGTCAATCTTTCGAGGCTCTCCACAGTCTGGCCCTAACTTGCCTTTCCAATATAAATTTCCCCTACACTCATATACACAGTAGTCAAAACAAACTATTTACTATTTTCTATACATGCTTTCTTACTGTATTCTCTATTGAGATGTCCAAATCCCAGTGCTCCAAAAGCACTGCTTAAATGCTAACACCATTTTTAAGAACCACCCCTGACTGAACTTCCCTGAATGCTAACATTTCCCTCCTCCAAATGTGTTTAACTTCTCATAGTAGCTATCACTTTCTATCTTGTATTACAGTTATCTCCAGTACAATATGACAATGTACCAAACTCAAGTTTTTAATCACCCTAGTCCATAACATACAGTTCTGTAGATATGAAAGCATTCAATATAAGCATCTATTGGATAAGGGATTATAATAACAAATGTAAAAGACCTATATAAGTCAGTGTTAGATGGTATGTTTTGGTAGGTGATTCTAGAAAGTCTAATTATTGAGCAACTGTGGCTAGTGACTTAACATCTCAGGGCCATCATCATCAAAATGGGAGCTGATGGAGACAATTCACCAAGATAATGTACATAAGAACATCTAACAATGCTAGCAATCAGAAGCTGAATGTTAAATAGGTAAATAACAAAATAGGCTCACAGATCACTTACACGACATAAGCAAAAAACAAAACTATTTTAAATAGTCACCAATATTATCTGTAGTACTCCTGATAAAAGTTGATATTTACTGAGCATGCTTACATGTTAGGCACCGTTCCAAACATTCTACAAGTATCTCACATAGTCCTCAATATATCTGTGCGATTATATTCCCTATTTTAGTGAAAATAAATTCCATAAAGCCCTGTATAAAAGAGGACACTAATAACAACAAAAGTGCCTACAGCTCTCAGGTTTCAGCTACAAAAAATGTGCGCTATATTTTAGTTCTTAAGGTAAAGGAGAGTAGATAGTACCAAAAAGTATTAATGACTAGAATAAAGTTTTCTTAATTCAGCATCTCGTTGTTTTATAGCAAGTAAAAACCAGGAAATGTTAAGAACATAGGCCAGTAATAAATTGTCTGATGTTATATACAACATAACACTAGAAAAGTACCATTTTGAGAAAAATTGATTCACTAATACTTTAAAAGCATATTTATGTGATAAATGCAAATATTTTAGCAAAATATTTGTATAATGTTTTCATTAAAATTTCTAGTTATGGATCATCATTTTTAACATTAAAGCAAAATATGTGAAAATTAAAAATAAACAGGAAAAACATCAGATATGCAAAATACAAAGAATATATCTCTACATTGAAAACTCTTGGTAATTAATCTTTAATTAAGAAGGATTTTCCACACAAAAATAAGTATTTAAAAAACTGACTGAAATTCTGTATTCACTAGTGTTCATTCTTTCAAAGAAAAGGTACTGGCAAATTACGATAAGGAAACAATGCTTTAAGAGCTAACCCCCTGGTTTCAATACTAAGGAACATGACCATAAGTTTTTAATTTACCCACTTCAATGATTACCTTCTTTCATTATTAAAACTGCTTATGCACAATAAATTGTTTTCTTAATCTAAGTTTTGTTAGCATTTTGTTCCACTTAAAAAAAACAACAAAATATGGAAGTTTGGTTTCAGGGAAAACTTTGTTCAACTTCTTAGTCTGATATTCTAAACCAGGCTTTTTTTAAGTGAAAGAAGACAGACACGCTGCTTGGGTAAATCTGTCCAAACTGTCCGACTACCACCCTAGTCATCAAGCCTCATGTGGGCTACGACAGCAGCCTCCTACCTTCCGCTCCTGCCTCTTCAGTCTTCTCGACATAGTAGCAGCTGAGGGGCATTTGAATTTAACTTCTATGAGGGCAAGCAGTCTGTATTATTTCCTGCTGCATCTCTGCACTGTCAACAGTAAAATGATACTCAAGTTCCTCAACATGAAAGACATGAAGGGAGCTCTTAATTTTAAAATTCCATTACTAGTTATAAGTGAATTTGACAGCATACTAAACTGAAAAAAGGGATTCCATAATGCTATGTAAGATGTTAACATTAGGTAAAAAGTATATGGAAACTGTACTATTTTTGCATGTTTTCTGTAAGTCTAATATTATTTAAAAATAAAAGTTTTAAAAAATTCCAATGGTTTGGAATTTTTGGTGGCTCAGCCTGTAATCCCGTGCCTTGGGAGGCTGAGGTGAGCAGATTGCCTAAGCCCGTGGGTTCGAGACCCACCTGGGCAACTTGGCGAGACCTTATCTCTACAATAAATTTTTAAAAATTCCAATGGTTTCCCATCACACTTGGAATAAAATACTAAGTCTTTACCAGTGCCTCAGAATAAAATCTATATAGGAACCCCTGCCCATCTCAATAACCTCATCTCCTTCATGCTCCTCCATGCTCACTCAGTAGCTGTCACACTGGTCTTCCTGCTGTGTTCACCAAGTTACCCAAGCTTGTTCCCACCTCACGACATCCCGACTTGCTCTTTCTCATGTCTGGGATGTTTTTCACCATTTCTTAGCAGAGCTTTCTCCACACCTCACTTCTCAGAGGCTATTGTTGAGCACTCCATCAAAAATAATCTCCTAGCTGGGGGCTGTGGCTCACACCTGTAATCCTAGCACTTTGGGATGCTGAGGCGAGAGGACTGTCTGAGCTCAGGGGTTCAAGACCAGCCTCAGCAATAAGGTGAGACCTCATCTCTACAATAAATAAAAAAATTAGTCAGGCGTGGTGGCATGCACCTATAGTTCCAACTACTTGGAAGGCTGAGGCAAAGGATCACCTGAGCACAGGAGGTGGAGGCTGCGGTGGCTGTGACCGTGCCACTGCACTCCATCCTGGGCAACAGAGTGAGACTCTGACTCAAAAAATAATAATAATAATTTCCTCACCTTTATTGCTCTCTAATTCCGTGTGCTGCTTTCTATTTCTTCTTACCACCCATCTCCAAATGAAAGTATATATTATTCACTTTAGTTGTTTGTTGTTGACAACTCAACTTGAATTTAACTTCCATGAGGGCAAGCAGTCTGTATTATTTCCTGCTGCATCTCTGCACTATCAACAGTAAAATGATACTCAAGTTCCTCAACATGAAAGACATGAAGGGGGGTCTTAATTTTAAAATCCATTGCCAGTTATAAGTGAATTCGACACCAAGTATAAAATGTCTCAGATGAGCTTTTATGTCCTAACACATACAGAGTAGTGACTTAATCCCCTGAATAAATCTCGAAAGCTGGGCAAAATATTTTGTTATGCCCTTCCAGCGTAGGTAAGCATAAAAGGAAGAAATGAGAAGCAACTGAAGAAAATGACTTATGCACATCAACTGTAAGCAAATCTCTTAAGATTACTAAAAAATTCCAAATTAACACAAAGATTAGTCATTTTTTAAAAGGGTTATAGAATTCTACTTAAAATCCTTTGTAGGATATTTATTTCATCATACAAAATGATTCCATTGACAGTAAATATTTAAGGAATGCATTTTTCTGAGTAAAAGGTAGAAAATAAATTCCAGAGAACGGTTTCCTAACACTAACTTAGTAATAAGTAAGCGCTGCTGAGTATTTTAAGATGAGTTACTACACTTTAATCTCTCTCTAATTTTTTTTTTTTTGAGTTGGAGTCTCACTCTGTCGCCCAGACTGGAGTGCAGTGGCCGCTCCCGGCCACCGCAGCCTCGACCTGCTGGGCTCCGGCGATCCTTCCGCCTCAGCCTTCCGAGTAGCCGGAATTACAGGCATGCGCTACCACGCCTGGCCGATTTTTTGTAGAGATGAGGTCTCGTCAAGTTGCCCAGGCAGGTCTCCAACCCGCAGGCTCAGGCAATCCACTCACCTCAGCCTCCCAAACACTTCAATCTCTTAACTACTTTGTTTTCAAAGTGCTTTTCTTTTTACTGTGGTAAAAGGCATGTAACATAAAATTTACCATTTTAACCATTTTTAAGTGTGTGATTCACTAGCATTAAGCACATTTGCATTATTGTGTAACCATCATCATTCATCTCCAGAACTATTTTTATCTTTTCAATCAAGATACATTTTCATCCTCATTTTTCAGATAGAGAAACAGACTAGAAAAGGTAAGAAGTCAATTCAGGTCTATAAGATTTTAAAACTTGAAACACTTCTTCAATACCCTTCAACATTCAAGTTGCCATACAATGACACAAAAGTAGTTGCAGGGACCAGGAGCAGTGGTTCACACCAGCAATCCCAGCACTTTGAGAGGCAGAGGCAGGAGGATCACTTGAGCCCAGGAGTTCAAGACTAGCCTAGGCAACATAACAAGACCCCGTCTTTACAAAAAAATTTAAAAAATAAATTAGCTGTGGGTGGTGGTGCATGCCAGCAGTCCCAGCCACTTGGGAGGTTGATGCAGGAGTATCGCTTGAGCCCCCAAGTTGGAGACTGTCATGAGCTGTGATTGTACCACTGCACTCCATCCTGGGCAACAGAGGGAGACCCTGACTCAGGAGGAAAAAAAAAAGGTAGTGTAGAGACAAGTTAAAAAAAATACTTGTAGCTCACTGTATTCTTATCAATAACACAGACTGAAACTTCTGAGAAATCCAATTCAATCCTTCATTTTAGACATTAAAGTGATTTTTTTCTAAGTTTACATAGCTAGTCATCTGCTTAAATTAATCCTGAAATGTAAAAAAGAGTTTTATATTGTAAGAAATTGAAAGGCAAAGAAAAAATTAAAGATTATATCCATGCCTCCTTGCAATAGAACTCTACTGCCTCTCTTAATAGAGTTGTAGGTCTATCTTCTCACCCTTTCAAATTCGGCTGGCTGTGTAACTTACTTGACCAATAGAAAGCAGTGGAAGCCGGGCTCGGTGGCTCAGCCTGTAATCCCGCGCCTTTGGGAGGCTGAGGTGAGTGGATTGCCTGAGCCCGCGGGTTCGAGACCCGCCTGGGCAGCGAGACCTCATCTCCACAATAAATCAAAAACAAAAATCAGCCGGGCGTGGTAGCGCATGCCTGTAATTCCAGCTACTTGGAAGGCTGAGGCGGAAGGATCGCCGGAGCCCAGCAGGCGAGGTTGCGGTGGCCGGGAGCGGCCACTGCACTCCAGTCTGGGCGACAGAGTGAGACTCCAACTCAAAAAAAAAAAAAAAAAAAAAAAAAAAAGAAAGCAGTGGAAGTGATACCACATCACTTCTACAACACTACTAAGGCTAGGGGTTAACTTAAGAGGCCCTACAGCTTCTGATTTTACTCTTTTGGAACACTTCCCTGAAGTGCCGTATGTGAAGAAACCTTACCTACTGTATCATATAGAGGCTCAGCATTCCCCAGAACGCACCAGCTGAATGTAGCTGCAACCTACAGCTGGTGAGAGCAGCAGAGGAATTGCCCAGTCAACCCACAGAATTACAAGCAATAACAAGCTGTTGTTGTTTTAAGCCACTAAGTTTTAAGGTGGTCTGTTATGCAACAATAGGTAGCTGAAACCACAATTAATATAAAGTTCAGTGATATAAATTAAAGTGGTATCCATTTCATTACCTAAGCACATTAATTTACCTCAGCTAAAAATCTTGGAAATTTAAGACTGTGGTTATAAGATGGTCAAATAAAACAAATGAATTAAATTATTTTTATCATCAGTATGAGGAATGGTGGGGTTGGCCAGGTGTAACATTTTTGTATAAAAGATATCACATCGTATTAATGATAATAAAAATTCCTTCATTTAATGGCACTACTTCTCATTACAAATAGAAATATAAGTAAGCTAGCCCCATATATTTCAATTTTAATAATTTTTAAAAATCCTCCTGTGATTGCCCTGCTTTCCATACTTAATTATGCCAGACATAAGCCAGGTTTTTCTTACTGATGAAATGTCATGATTGTAATTGATAATTACACTGAGCTGTATTCTGTCAAGACGGCCTCAGGTGCTACTGACATGTGCAAGGTCACCAGCCAACATCAAATGGTCCTTGCTTCCTAAACTTTTGGAAGTTTTTATTTCTCTTTCTGTCAATTATCATGTGCTCTTGATGAGAGTACTTTTTAATGTGCTGTGTGCTAGAAAATACACCTATTACAATTTCACATAACCAAACTCAACAAGCTTGGTCACAGACAACCCAAAAAGCTTTTCTCTGAATAAACTTAATTCATACTAGAATACCATTTCTGGTTGCTCAAAATAATTGTTTTTTACAGATTTATTGAAGTACAGCTTATATAATATAAGATTCATCCATAAGTGAACAACTCAATAGTTTTAGTAAATTTATAGAGCTGTGAAACTATCTACCTTATCCAGCTTTAGAATATTTCCATCATCCCAGAAAGCTCCTTTGCGCCCATTTACAGTTAATCCTGCTCTCACTCTTAGCCCTATGCAACTTCTGATCTGCTTTCTGTCTCAGTAAACTTCCTTTTTCTAGATAGTTCCTATAAAACAGAATTAGACAACATGCAGCTTTTTACATGCAACTTATTTCACTTATCATCTATGTTGTGGCATGCATCAGTAGTTTGTTTCTTTTAACTGTTGAATACTATTCTGTTAAAAATATATGATACATTTTGTTTATTTACTCATCAGTTGATAGGTGCTTGAACTGTTTCCAGTTCAGGGTTGTTTTGAGTAATAAATGCTGCTATAAACATATCTTTGGGCAGACGGATTTCATTTCTCTTAGGAAGATTCCTATGAGTAGAACTGCTTTGCTGTGATTTGGAGAGGCAAGTGATACAAACAGTGACTTCTAGATAAGTGAAGTTACTGTAATAACATATAACTATGAATTTAGTCAGCAAATATCCCAACCTATTACATTGTCAAGCACTGCAAGAAGAGCTGAGAAAAACTATGAATAAGGTAGTGACACTGCCCTAGACAAGCTTATAGTCTTGTGAGAGATATGTATATAGGTCTACAGGAAACTCTCACTTTTTAAAAAAGTAAATATCCAGTTTTAACTCTTTATGGAAAGCAGTGTGGCAACTTCTCAAAGAACTGGAAGTCAAGTTTTCATAGGATCCAGCAATCCCTCTCCTGAGAATATACCCAGAGGAACATAAATTGCTCTACCAAAAAGACACATGGACACGCATGTTTATTGCAGCACTGTTCACAAAAGTTTTCATAGGATCCAGCAATCTCTCTCCTGAGAATATACCCAGAGGAACATAAATTGCTCTACCAAAAAGACACATGGACACACATGTTTATTGCAGCACTATTCACAAAAGTTTTCATAAGATCCAGCAATCCCTCTCCTGAGAATATACCTAGAGGAACATAAATTGCTCTACCAAAAAGACACATGGACACGCATGTTTACTGCAGCACTATTCGCAATAGGAAAGACAAAGAACCAACCGAGATGCCCATCAAAAGTGGACTGGATAAGGAAAATGGGGTACAAACACACAACAGAATATTATGCAGCCATAAAAAGGAAAAAAATAATGTCCTCCACAGCAACGTGGATGCAGCTGGAGACCATCATCATACTAAGAGAACCATCACAGAAACAAAGAACTGAATATTGTACATTCTCACTCACAGGCAGGCGCCGAAAACTAGTCACACTAGCACATGGGTGGGACTGGTAGTCGCTGGGCACTGCTAGGGGAGGGAGGGAGGAAGGCAAGTGGCAACACAATGGGTACCTCGTCCACTATTAGGTGGAGAGAAAGCCAGCTAGAAACCCAAACTTCATCTGCATGCAATCTACTTATGTAGCAAATCCTCACTTGTACCCCAAAACTCTAAAATAATATAAATCAATAAGTAAAACATCCTGTTTTGGAAACTGATTACACTACAACTAACTTGCAGGAACAAGATCCAAAGATGGTGAGCAACTAACTACAATGATGATTTCCCATATTCCCTATACGACAAAGGCCCTCACCAACAAGTTATAACATGAAAGGAGTAAAAACGAAAACAAAACCTACACAATAGTATGATAAAGAACACAACAAGAAAGTACAAAGTTTCTTTTTATTTTTTAGATTGGAAAACATAGTTTATTTATAAAGTAAATTAGAGAGCGAGAGACAAGATTCACCCTGTCAGGGTAGGAGAGGGGGCCAAAGCTTAGGAAAACTCGGCAGCCACAGCTCAAAGAGTCATGTGGCTAGAGCAGAGCTCAGCAAAGCAATGACCAGGACAAAGATTCTAAGAGTGGTAAGCAAAATGGGGGAAGTTAAAGGAGACCCTACAACTGAGTGGGCACCCGAAGATTATTTTTGGTACATGAATACATACTGACAGAGTGAAAGACAACTGATGCTAAGTTTCCTGAGCTGGCAAAGGCCCGTTCGAAGGAATAAAGTTTGTATTTACGCTATCTTGGCTTCTCTCTGGCTTTTTTGGACATATGCTGTTCTTGGTAGATTCGGAGATGAAGTAAGGTGGCATCAATGGGAAAGTAAGTCCCACTTAAAACCTCTAATATCTGCCTCCACCAAGTCTTGGAGCTCAGAGAGGCCTCCTCTCCATTCACTTTACCATCTTTTTTTCTTTTCTGAGTAGAGTCTCCTATGTTACCCAGGTTGGAGTCCAGTGGCACGCTCATGGCCACCGCAGCCTTGACCTGCTGGGCTCAGGCAATTCTTCCGCCTCAGCCTTCCAAGTAGCTGGAACTACAGGTGCGTGCTACCACACCCAGCTTTTCATTTTTTATTTTTATTTATCTTTTTATTATAGAGACGAGGTCTCACCAAGTTGACACGACTGGTCTCAAACCCCTGAGCTCAGGCGATCCTCTCGCCTCAGCCTCCCAAAGTGCTGGGATTACAGGCTTGAGCCACCATGCCCAGCCCCATTTTACCATCTTTTAATGTCACTCATCCTCTCATGTCCTACTTCTTTTCTCATCCATCTTCATTTTAAATGGCCCATCATTATAATTACTCCCTTGTCCTTGTCCTTCTCTCCCTCTTTCACAATTGCCTAATAAAACCTACAGTAGTAAAAAAGCACACACTGTGTTAACTTGATCACAATCAGATTTCTTGATCATTGACCACAACTGAATAACACGTCTATTCCATTTTTACTATCAATTCACTTTCCCACTCCCAATGTACTCCTCTTAAATCCCTCAATAATCTTCTTCAACTTGACTCTCAGCTTAACCCTAGCATGAGCTCTACTCATATATACAATTGGCTACTCAACATCTCCACTCAGATTTCTAACAGGTTTCTCAAGCTTAATGTGTCTAATATTGAGCTGTTGGGTAATACTACCACCACAGCATTCCCACCCCAAACCTGTTTCTCTTGCTTCCTCATCCCATAAATCTTGACATTTGTTCAAGTCAAAAACCATGAAGTCTTATTCCTCATTGTTTCATACACCTCACACACATCAGCAGATATTGCAGGTTCTGTCTGCAAAACATATCCAGAATCTGAGCATTTCTACCTCAACCATCCTAGTCCAAGCCACCATCAGCTCCCCTCGTAATAACTGTAAATTTCCTAACCAGTCTCCCTGTTTTTAACCTTTGTTTTCTCACAGACTATTCTCAACCTAGCAGTCATAGCAATTACAATCATATGACTTCATTCCTCTGCTCCTCTCCTCCAATGGTATCTCAACTCACTTGCAGTAACTAGCTAAAGTCCTTACTATGGCCTAGAAGCCCTATATGATCTGCAATCCCTTATAACCACTCAGACCTATGTCTTACCCACTGTCCCCCTCAACAACCAATTCCACTCATAAGGACCTCCTTCCTATTCCCTGAACATCCCAGGCGGACATCCACCTAAGACTTTGGAGCTGCTAGTCCTTTAGCACTAACATTCTTCCCTCAGGTAAATTCACTCCCTCATATCTTCAAATCTGTCCTAAAACCTTCTTCTCAGTAAGGCCTTCCTTAGTCACCTCAAATATAAGCATCTGCTGAACATTACTCTTATCCATTGACCCTGCTTTGTGTTCTTCCTAGTACTCTTTTTTTTTTGAGTTGGAGTCTCACTCTGTCACCCAGACTGGAGTGGTGCAGTGGCCACTCCTGGCCATTGCAGCCTCGACCTGCTGTACTCTGGCGATCCTTCCGCCTCAGCCTTCCAATAGCTGGAACTACAGGCGCGCACTACCACACCCGGCTAATTTTTGATTTATTGTATAGATGAGGTCTCGCCAAGTTGCCCAAGCGAGTCTCGAACCTGCGGGTTCAGGCAATCCACTCAACCTCAGCCTCCCAAAGTGCTGGGATTATAGGATAAGCCACCGAGTCCGGTCCCTAGAACTCTTTACCTGGAACTATACTTTTACTTCTTTACTATTTATCTCTATCCAACAGAATGTAAGTTTTCCAGGAACAGAGACTTCATCTGTTTGTTCACTGCTGGCTCTCTCTCCCGGAACAGTACTTGGTTTATATAAGGTACTCAATAAATGGTTTAAATAAATAAATGAATGATCAGTGGCGAGAGCCTTGATCTAAATTGAAAGGGTCAGGGAAAGCTTCTCTGAATGACGACTTGAAAGATAAGTAGAAGCCTGGTGAAAGAATGTGGGAAACAAAGTATTTCAAATAGTAAAAAGAGCATAAGCAAAAGGCCAGAGGCAAAAGAAAACATGGTCATTTTTTCTATTAAAACAATAAAGTAATCAACCATATTTTCCTCATGTTCTACATTCTAGCCTACACTAGACAATGAGAATAGGATATGATCCTGAATACTCTTGGCCAAAGACCATTGATGTACATATTTAAAACATGCTTAGCCAAAATGAGTACTAGAAAGAATAAAAGAAAATAAGTATATTGCAACATCTTTTACTTTATTGTAGCTTCTTTTACTGTCTTTAATTTGGATCTCAGTAAAATAACATGATTTGACAAAAGGTAGCACAGGACTTACCATGAAGAAACAATGAAAAGACATCATTCTAAAGAAACTCAAAAGGTACAAAGGTTAAAGTGGCTAAAGGATCCAAAGAAACGACCAAAGAAACAGAAGTTAAAGGTCAACAGATGATTGGTAATACCCTCTGTTAATAGGAAGGGCCTCATAATCACCACTACAGCCAAAGGGACTAATAACTGTTTGAAAGGCTATTACCAGAGGCAAGATACACCTTCAGAAACTTGGAAGAAAATGAAACTTGACTCAGATGCCAAGAATGCATAAACTTCGAGGCTGTGCTACGAAACCCCAGGATCATGCTCAATGGCAATCTCGTTTCTAGGAAAATACAAAGCATCTTGAGTTGAAGAGGTTATGAATGCAATTTAGCACGACTAATATACAGTGCATAAGACTCACAAAACAATGTTTTGAAAGCACGAAGAAGATAGGAAAGCATATATTTCAAAATAGAGGTGTTTGGGGATTATAATAATCACCCCTGAAAACATGAAGAAAAAAAACCCTTAAAAATGCATTCACGGTGGTTTCTTTTGCCCATGCCAACTCTGGCATGTCTCCGTTTTTTTCTCCCTTCTTTTTCTAATAAGCTTTGTTTGAAAACTTTTTTTAAAAGATGCATTCACATACAACTTCTATATGCAATTTTAGGGGATTCCCAAACTCATGAAAACTCAGTGTGAAAGCTCAGATAAAACCATTACACTGAGGACAATAATATGTCCCAGGATGAAAGCAATGCAGAAGGCTTATACAAACCATCCAGACTGAAGTTAGAAGACAGGGGGTTAGAGGAAAGCTCAAGCAAAAAATAAAATTCATACAAAGGCAGTATGATTATCAGGCCAGAAAAATGTAAGTATACTATAAAGGCACATAAATATAATCTCAGAAAGTCATTGTATAGCCATGAAACAAATTAAACTGAAAAATAATTTCATGAAACTGATAGAATTTAAGAAGAATCCATTTCATTTTGATGTTATATATGTCATTCATTTTAAAGTCTAGTGTGACAATGGAATGAAGCAAACCAAGCACTCTGGTCTTTACTAATTTTTAATTCCTAGAATCAACATATAATGCAACCTCAGAACATTATATAATTACGGAACCAATTAAAAGCATTAACATTTTAACAGCATAAAAATAAAAGCATTGGTTGGGCTCAATGGCTTGGCCAGTAATCCCAGCACTTTGCGAGGCCGAGGAGAGTGGATTGCCTGAGTCCGCAGGTTCAAGACCAGCCCAGGGAACTTGGCGAGACCTCAACTCTACAATAAAATAAAAAATAGCCGGGCGTGGTAGCGCGCGTCTGTAATTCTGGATACTTGGAAGGCTGAGGCGGAAGGATCGCTGGAACCTGGAAGGTCGATGCTGAGGTAGCCATGAGCATGCGTGCCACTGCACTCCAGCCTAGGTGAAGGAGTGAGATTCCAACTCAAAAAAATAAAAAATAAAAAAAAAGGATAATGACTAAGGGTGAAAATACAGAAATAGAAAGTAAATTATTTTAAGTTTAAAAAGAAAGTAACCAATAATCCAAAAATATTAACAAAAAACTATCAAACATTGAGAAGAGGGGAGAGTGTAAGAAGCAAGAAATTCAACTAAATCCTCTTCTTTTGTAGCAAAGAACAGGTATTGTCTAAAGTCAGTAAATGAAGATATAAGGAAATAAGCATATTTGTTATAGTTCTGGCAGCAAACTATGAAGTACTAAAAACAGAAGGTCCCTCTGAGAAATATGACTGGGGTGCCACTTTTCAACCTATATTCCCTGGACTGTTTGATTCATTACCATGTATTTGTGTTCTTTTGGGTGAAAATTAAAAAGAAAAATCTGAAACCAGTGTAGGTAGGTCATCACTGCTGATGTAATTCCCTGCCAGCATTTGACCTATTTTAATCACTTTCCAAACATATCAAAGTAAGGTTAACCTGCATCTTTTAATGAGGGATTCTTTTATTTACTCTGTTTATTCAAGCTAGAACTAGAGACTTTTATATGTGGCAGAGACATTAACAACTGAAAATTGGTAAAAATCTTTTTAAAAGAATACGAACACCAGTTAATTCTCATTGTATTAAAGTTCTTTAAATTTTAACGATTTTTAATTGGTCAAGACCAAATATTCTTTCAAGTTTCCATCAGGGTCTATACATACAGATATATTTACTCATAATTAAGTACACTGTCACTACTCTCAGTTACATTATTGTACAGTAAGACAATTCCTTTTAAACCAAAGTTTTATTTGTTGGCCTACTACATCCTAGTCAACAGGGATTCCAAGATGAGCACATGGTCCATGAAGACAGAGATGTGAGGTTTAACAGAGAAACAGACTACTTTTTTTGTTTGTTTCTTTAGCTTCCCCTGGTGGAGGGTGGAGGGAGACAGGAAGGCAAGGCAATAGCAGAAGAGATTGGAAGGCATGAAAATAAATGTTTGGGTTATCATGGCAGTTGTCCCAGCAAAAGACATAGAGCTGAAGGGGTTAAATTCAAGTGACGTTTGAGTGGTGAAATTGACAAGCCCTAAATGACCAGTTTGATGTTTTATAAAAGTCAAAGGGGATTCTGAAGGTTCTAGTTTAGGTAGCCAATAGATAGCTATGGCTCAAGAAAGAGAACATAAATGAGAAACAAAAGGGGGATGGGTACAGAGTTTGTTGTTTAGCTTGTGTAGCTGTCCAAAGTGTAGCTGGAACATAGATCTAGAGCACAAAAGATAAGAAACTGCATATTTACTTAGTTGAAGCCATGAAAGTAAATGTTTTCTTTTCTTTTCTTAGTTATTACTATTATTCTTTTTTGAGTTGGGGTCTCTATCCGCCAAGCTGGAGTGCAGTGGCATGATCATGACTCACAGCAACCTTGACCTCCTGGACAATTCTTCCACCTCAGCCTTCCAAGTAGCTGGGACTAAAGGTGCATGCCACCACATCCAGCTAATTTTTCTGATTTTTTTGTAGAGATAAGGTCTCATTAAGTTGCCTAGGCTGGTCTCAAACTCCTGGGCTCTAGCAAGTCTTCTGCCTCACCCTCCCAAAGTGCTGGGATCACAGGTGTGAAGCACCATGCCTGGCCACCGTGGAAGTAAATGTTTTCATACATATATACTACGGGGGGGGGGGGAATGCCACTGAGAAATATTTAAAGGGTATTTAAAGGGTAGCCAGAAGAAAAGTCAGTGAAGTGGACCAAAAAGTCTAAGAGGTACTAGAAATAACAGCTTCCATTCTTCAAGAGCAATTTGTCTCACTCTGTACTAAGTGGCTTAGGAGACACTGAAGTGTTTCTTGAGATGGTCTTATCACCATTTTAGAGGTAATAACAATGATGCCTTAAGATGTTTAATAATTTGCCCAAAATTATTCAGCTAATAAGTGAATAGTGCCTGGTTTACTGTCTCCAAAGTCTGTTCTCTTAACTAGTATGTTACTACTATAATAAAAGCCAAGAGAAGACAAAGAATGCCCTCTTGAAGATTAGTTAGAAGTTACATTTCTTTATCATTTCTTTCTAACTTGTTACCAAACCATCATGAATGTGTCAAGGGCCTCCCTACACCATCCCCAATTCCACCACTCCACCTCTAAAATGCATTTATGGTTTTACTTGTTCTTTTTCTACATATGACTTTCAGTAATATCATTAATTAGATGTATTTGCATAGACTATTAAAAAGTACAATTATTTTTTGGCTAAAATTAACTCAGTAACTTCAAAGAAGTGTCAACAAATTTGGGTTCTGATACAAATCTAAGATAATGTTTGATACAAGTGAAAGCTGGCTAAGATAAAGTGCATCAAACAGGTTCATTCATTCATCAAACATTTATTCAGTGCCTCTTATATGCCAGGCATTAGTAATAAAATGGTGTTTAGAACAGACTCTAACGCTATGACTCTGAACCAACTTTATTGCTGATTATGAGACTTAGTTGCTTTACTTTGTCTTTCCCTGAGTAACTTTATAAGCTACTTAAATAAAAAATAGAATTTTTTTCATAAGATTTTAGAATTAATTCTATGTTACTTGAGAAAAGAAATTAATATTATCTATAACATAAAATATTATTTTAACCTAGTTGGAAAACAATGCTCAAATTATTTCAACAAAACCCTATGTCCCAGTCTGGACCCCAGTCTGTATCACTCTTGTGGAATTCTACTCACTAACTATGTCCTCATTCTTTAGGAACTCTAAGATCTAATTCAAAATATATAGGATGGTAATTTATATCACTTTCTCATTAATTTGGGAATCAAACTCAAAATTTTATACTAAAATGTACAACAGGCAAAAACCACAACACTCTTGTGTCAGATAACTTTTTTACTGTTTTACAAACACAAACTAGATTTTACTTTTTACTTTAAAGATGTGGGGTACAATTCAGGATTAGGTACACAAGTGGTCATCATACAGGTAAAGTTTGGGCCTCCCTTTGGTCCCCACTTGCCTGATTTTTATTCACTTTTTGAGTTGGAAACTCAGTCTGCTACCCAGCCGGAAGTGCAGTAACATGATCACGGCTTGCTGCAGCCTTGACTCCCTGGGCTCAGGCGATCCTTCCAATCAGTCTCCCAAGTAAATGAGACTACAGGTATTTGCCACCACACCCAGTTACATTTTATTTTTTTATTTTTTGTTGAGATGAGTCTCACTATGTTGCCAGGCTGGTCTCAAACTTCTAGGCTCAAGCAATCCTCCTGCCTTGGCCTCCCACTAGGATTATAGGTGTGAGCCACCATGCCTGACCACAAACTAGCTTTTAGATTTAAGTACAACATAAGAAAAAAAAAATTAGTATGAAAATTTTGAGTTTCTACTATTTTCTCATAAGATTCCTTCCTGAGAAACCTATGAGAAACAAATTACATTTGATAGTTACACTTTCAAAATAATGAAAGTTATCATATTACAAACTAGATAATCCCTCAACTAAGAAATTATATGAGGACATCTCTATTAAAACGTATAACCTGGCACATATCAGACAATGTAAGTGGCCGCTACAGTTAGAAAACTGGTATGGCTTTTATTCATTTCAAATTTTATTTAACCAGCCTGTTTTGAAGCATATGAGACATTTAGTTCAATATCACAATCCAGAAAAAAACAACTCATTTCCTTGGTTCCAAATTTTTCCTAAATCAGGAATTGTGGGCATAAAAGTTTGTAAATGATCACAAAAGGGCCTGAACAAGACAGTAAAAAAAATCACTCCACAGAGTCCAGTATCATGTACATGTTGAGGTCATGCAATGTACCGATCCTGCTGTTAATAGTGTCCTCCTTTGTTGTATCCCAGACAGATACATGTTCAAGGCTTCTAAAGGGGTTAAAAAGTATAGAAGTGAGGACAATTAATAAGAAACAGTCACAATTAAACAATTTTTGGTTGTAAAATAAGATAGCCTTTTTGTAAGAGTTTATTTTAGAAATGTCAAAAAATTGTGCTGAATTTTCGCTAGGAATAATTTGTCTTTCTAAGAGTGACTTTTTTGAAACTAAAGACAAGTGGTGCTTGTAAGACACGAATCAGAATAGAAATAGTACTAACCTTTATCCCTGGGATAAAGTTAGCATGCTCTGTGACACCTATTTATCTAATGACCCAAAGAACAACAAGAAGAAAAAGACTGTGATATCAGTACCATTTCTATAGGGCACTTAGTAGCCAGAAATCTGCAACCGCCTATCAACCCCAGATGCTACCATCTTTTCCTGTCTTTAAACTCCATTAACTAATTCCATGGAGTTAAAAAATAATAATAAAAATGAACTCCTCACTTACCATTTCTTAACCCAAGCTGGCCAAGAACCTCTCACCAAAATTTTAGCAGACCCTGATCAAAACCAACATCACAAGACTTCACAAATACCCAGTACACAGTACTTCAACAGGTAAAAAACAAAAGAGTAGCATTACATGGAATAGGTGAAAAGTCATATAACAAAATTTAGGCTTTGCAAACAAAATAATCAAAGTCAATACTTCAAGTAGTGGTAACATTCAACAACATACAACTGATTTTATAGGTTAAACATAGAATTACCACTTGACCCAGCAATTCTCCTCCTAGGAATATATACCCAAGAGAAAATGAAAACATATCCACACAAAAACTTTCAGATGAATGTTCATAGCACCATTATTCATAGTAGCCAAAAAATTAGAAACAACCTGAAGATTCATCAACTCATGAATGGGTAAATAAAATATGGTATATCCACACAATGGACTATTATTTGGCACTAAAAAGAAATGAAGTATTGATACATGCTATAACTTGGATAAACCTTGAAAACACACAAAATGACAGAAGTCAGTCACAGAAGAACACATATGATTCCTTTTATGTGAAATTTCCATAATTGGCACAGAGACAGACACGATGTAGATTAGTGTTTGCCTAGGACAAGGGTGTTGTGGGAAATCAAGAGTAACTGCTAATAGGCATGGAGTTTCTTTCCATGGTGATAAAAATGTTTTAAAATTGACTGTGATACTGGATGTACAACTCTGTAAATATACTAAAAATCAATAAATTGTACACTTTAAATGGGTGAATTGTACGGTATGTGAATTACACCTCTATAACTGTTATTAAAAATATCAATCTATGCTTCAAAAGTTGAGAAGGAAAATAGCATTATTAAAAAACAAAAGAAGCCAGGCTCAGTGGCTCAGCCTGTAATCCCACGCCTTTGGGAGGCTGAGGTGAGTGGATTGCCTGAGCCCGCGGGTTTGAGACCCGCCTGGGCAGCGAGACCTCATCTCTACAATAAATCAAAAAATCAGCCGGGCGTGGTAGCACATGCCTGTAATTCCGGCTATTCAGAAGGCTGAGGCGGAAGGATCAGAGCCCAGCAGGTGAGGCTGCGGTGGCCAGGAGTGGCCACTGCACTCCAGTCTGGGTGACCAAGTGAGACTCCAACTCAAAAAAAAAAAGAATGGCTAGGCATAGTGGCTCATGCATGTAAATCCAGCACTTTGAGAGGCTGTGACCAGTCTGGCAACATGGCGAGAACTTTTCTCTACAAATCAAAATATTTGTAGCACATGCCTGTAGTCCCAGCTAACTGGAAGGCTAAGTTGGAAGGATAGAGTGCCTGAGTTGGAAGGATAGAGTGCCTGAGCCTAGCAGATCAAGGCTGCAGTGGCCATGTTCGTGCCACTGCACTCCAGCCTGGGCAACAGAGTGAGACTCTAACTCAAAAAAATAAAACAAAACAAAAATCAAGCTGGTGGTTCATGCCTATAATCCCAGCACTTTGGAAGACCAAGGCTGGAGGACCGTTTGTGCTCAGGAGTTCAAGACCAGCTTAAGTAACATAGCAAGACCTATCAAAAACGCAAAAATTAGCCAGGCATGGTAGTACCATCTACTGTGGAGGCTGAGATGGGAGGATCACTTAAACCCAGGAGGTCAAGGCTGCAGTGAGCCAGGATCATGCCACTGCATTCCAGCCTGGGCAACAGAGTTAGACCCTGACTCAAAACAAAAACCAATAGCACTATATAAACAGTTTGTCAGCATACCAAGAATAGCAAAGATTCTTAACTGGTCCTTTACCAGAAAACTTTACTGTTATGAAACAGTGAATATATACTTAACCAGATTTTGCTAATTTTCTAAGAACTAATATTCAGAAACTATGTTTATTCTCACACGTAAATGTACACACAGACACAGCTAAATTTCAAAGATTCTCTGAAGAGCTCATATCAGATTTTATGAGTTATGAGAAAAAGTAGTATATATAAAATACAAGACAAATTTTCAAAATAAAATAAATATCTCTCATTTAGAATGAGTGTATAATATCTCAGATGAGTTAGCTAATACCTAAAAAAAAAAAAAGTTCTCCACACAAATAATAGTGCTCTGAAGAAGCGCAAGCTTTGAATCACCTATTTTGTGATCAGGATCTAATTACAATGTCTTAATATATCAATTCTAAAACATAATATTTTATGAAATCAAGACCTACACTAATCTGTACTCCCCAAAAAACACACTTAAAAAAATGCTTTAAAAACCACTTTACCTGACTTATTTTTATGAATTCTGACTAGTATTATCCTCCTACATTATAGTGTCTTTAAGTGAAAATAGTATCAACAGGCTAAATACAAATCTTCACATGATTTGAGAAAACAAAAATATTATAATACAAATTTTAAGCAGAGCTTCTCAAAAGTAAGGAAATCATATGTGAGAGAAAACTACTAGAATATATTTTACATAAAACCACAGAAATAGCAAGGATTATAGCAGGTAACCATCAGAGAAAAAGTAAAAGGAGAAGATATGCAGAAAGATTCCAAGTAACAAAATGTATATAAAAATGCCACAATAAGGTGAAAAGTAACTTAATTTTCTAAAATTAATTATTCACAGAAGTTATTCAGAAGATATGTAAATATATCAAGAAGACTTTGCTTACGACTATACTTTGAGAAAAAAGTTTCCAACATGAAGAGTACTTTGGGAATAATAATGAACCTAACATCATTACCTTTTTATATTATTTAATTTTCAGAAATGGTTTTGTAAATTATGAAACTACTAGAGAAACAAATGTATTTTAAAACTAAACACAGCTAATTACTAAAAACAATAACAGCTCTATGAAGACATTTACTAATTTCAAAAGGAAGTTTAGAATCAATGACTATAAAAACAACACCCCAGGTATTCACACAAATATTTGGAATATATACATGTCTATTATCCTATTCTTGTTTCAACTTGAAAGTGTATAAAAAATTAAAATCTTATGCCTTCTATTATCAAATGGCAAGGTAGCTAAGAGTTATTTTTTTCAGTTTCAGAGATAAGAACATTGTCTCTAAAATCCCTTAATCAATGTACCTAATCTGTATATCAAAATTTAAAGAATACAAATAAGAGCTACTACAAGCAATATGTTGACCACTGCTTTTCTAAAAGATGGGTAAAATCAAGTAGTAGAAAAATTTACACGACTTACATTGTTGTTGCGGGTTTCTACAGCAGGAAATTTTCTGACTATGAATTTCACAGCAGATTCCAGGTTTTTGTCAATAAGGTAGGATGGTTTTGCCTTGGGGTCTCCACATGCCTATAAAACAACAGTAATAAAAAAAAAAAGTGAAATGCACCCTTTTTCTAAAATCAAAAATAGCAAATCTGCAATTAAAAATTAGAGATATTTATTGTTTTTGGTGAGCAGGTGATAAAATGAATAGGCAAAGTGCAGGGATTGTCACAGCTGAAATATGCAATGGGAGACAGTACAGAGATGTTCTTCTACTGAAAAAAATGCATGGAACGTTTCAAAGCAGTTAGCGCAGAACAGCAGTGAAGGAAAAAGCTCAAACCTAAAAAAAAAAAAAAGAAAAGAAAAGAAAGAAAAAAATATTGGTTTGAGGTAGAATTGTATTCATTTGAAGCTAATAAAATATTACAAAATTAAATATTCAGTAGAGCACTAGACATGTTTCTTTCTAAGTGTTAAAAGTTCATGTTTAAATGTCTTTTCCAAAATGTTTTCCTCATTCACTCTAAACATTTTAATACAAGAGACCTAGTTCGAAGGAACTGGAAGCTGCTAAAATTGTCTTTATAGTGCTAAAGTGTGTTGCCTGAACTTCGGAACATCTAAGTTACAACACTGTTTTCCATCATACCAGCAGCACTTCAAACAATTAATGTACATCTGTTCTATATATATCATAAGCACAGAACAAATGGAAATATTTACATTTTGACCACATCAGCAGTACAGCATTCTCTATAGTAAACTGTAAAGCACTATACAAATATAAGGTATTATTATTAGAAATAACTTTGCTACCTGAACTATTAGCAATACAGAATATAATCTTGAATAATGTTCCTGTTTCACTAAGTGACATTTAACTAACTGCTTGCTAGTGAGATGTTATTTTCTTAGGGAATTACTAAAATTATAATATTCCTATTTAGTTTCTTTTTATTGCATTTTTAAAAGCATATGTCCTTTGCAAAGTTATATCTATCTGCCATGAGTGAGGAAATACAGTATTGCAATTTAATGTTTTTCCATTGTTTACTATGGCTATGTTGTGGATTGCAGAAAGAGAAGTCATGAAACATGAAACTGATCTGAAAGCGGGCAAGCGGGCAGAGGGAAGGTGAAAAGCTGTGCAAACCTTCCAAACTTGTCCTTGCTGGGGAAGCATTGTAATAAAAAGAGAGAAAATTACGTGTAAACAATGATTGTCAAACTATGATATACGTTCAGTAGAAAACTTAAGCACTGCAGACTATGAATAACAAAACAAGATTAGAACTATATGGTGCTATGATTTTAAAGGTATTCTAAGTAACGAGTTTTAGAATACAAAATTTATAGAGTTTATAGTATTCATATATATTTAAAATACTACTGTGTATGTGTAAAACCATGTCAGTTTCTTGGTGCTCTTTCTAAGCCAACTTAAAATAATACTAGAAAGAAGGAAGATAAGACTACATGCAGCTATAAAAACAGGAGCAAAACCATCAGTGAAATTTTACATACCTTAAAAAGAAACGGTAGCCAAGAATAAAAATAAATCGTTATTGGATTACTTTTGCACTTAACCTCAAATTGAACTATTTTTCAAGTACTACCTAACTTCCTACCATGCCAAAGAATTCATGTAAACATTCCTGTATTTGCCAAATGGAAATAGGAATACAGTAAGAAATCTCTTAATTTGCAAACATAATTAGATAAAACAAAGTTAATTTTAAGAAATACAGAACTTCATAATCTTTAACCAGATTGACACAGGCTACTATGTAAATTCCATTTCAACATAATAAATACTAAAATATATCTAACTTCTTCTCAGAATAGACTATCATTTCTTTAAAATACTGTACCCTATAAATTAATCTTCCAATCTATCTTCTTCCCCCAAAATATTACATAATAATACTGAAATTCACCTAAGAATTTGCACAAACAGAAATTGCTACAGATTTGCATTTCCTTACATCAATGACATAATGAAAATCATTTCATAAACATGTTTGAGGTAGTGCAGAACCCTAAAGTGATTCTAAATTATGCTCAATGTTTCATGATATGCATGCATCTTACATATTCTAATTCTTTAAAAATTCTTCTATCCATTCTAATAGTATTAATGACTATCAAATAATGAAAATATGATAGACTACCACACCCATTTCCCATGATCACAAATTTTACTGTATAAGAATTTAATCAACTAAATAATTGTATGTATATATATGTGTATACATAAACATATATATATGTTTGAGCAGTTCTCCCTTCTTATACTATAAACAAATAGAATTTCATTTCAATGGGAAAGTAAAGGATCACATAATCTGCTTTCCCTAGAATTCATTATCTTTTCCACACTGCTCAGTAGGTCTTATGTAAACACACTACATTGGGAGGCAGTACTTCATAAAGGTTAAAAACACAGATTCTGAAATAAAAATAGCTGGGCTTCAATCTTCACCACTTATTAGCCATGGGACCTTGAATATATTACATAACATCTCCTAGTCCAAGTTTTTTTTTGTCTGTAAAGTGGGGAAATTAGTACTTACCTCATGGGATCATTATGAGTATTAGAAGAGAGATAGATAATCCATGTAAAGCACTTAGCAAAATGACAAGCACATAAGTGCTCTAAAAATGTGATCTGTTGTTAATAGTTAATGATAATTATTACCCAAGTAAAAGTCTAATATGAAGAGTAATCACAGCAGTAATAGTCTTTATCACAGTATATAGAACTAGGAATTTAGTGCTAACTCCCTTATGTAACTACAATTCCCTCTCTCAATCACATATTTCCTTGTTCACCCTAAGTTACAACGTCCTATGTTGTACTTAGAGAAAGAGTTTAGCCTAATAGTTAAGAACATTTTGCAATAGGCTGTCCATGTTCAAATCTTGGCTCCATGAGGCAAGTGATTCTATCTCTCTGTGACTCCGTTTTTTCATCTGTTAAACAGGAGATAATAATGAAAACTAACCTAAAAAGTTTTCGAACTGACTACATGAATTTGTGTGTATAGAATTCACAAGAGCACTCAAAAAAGGTCAATAAAATATGCAAGGTTCATAGATATAGAAGTACTGGGCCCCCTTTAATTTTATTCTGATATCAACATATATGATTTATTTGCTTAATAGCAAGAGAGACATTTGCATGGGGAATACTCAGACAGCAAAAAAGAAAAAGTATTTTAAAAAACTATAACATGACTAAAAGTTATCAGTAGGTAAAACACATCCTGGCAAAGAACCATAATTAATATTTCAGTTAAGAAGGTTTTTCTACTATGGGAGTATATAATTAGTGCAACTTGAATCTATGGTCCCAAGTTAATAAAAAAAATTTTTTCTTATTAAAAAGAGAAGGTTTTCCTACTATACTAAACCAGGAAAGCAAAATCAACTAACCTGAAGTATCAATTTAAAAAGATTAATTTTCCCTATCTTAAATCAAAAAATGTCATTTTGATGACAAGGAAACCATAAGACAACCTGCATTTTCAGAACACGGCTATTGACACACTTCCTTCTTACGCTGAAAACAAAAAGAAAAAACCGTATCTTTTCCTATTATAGCTACATCATTACACAAAACCAATCCTTCACTCTTAACCCTTTGCACTCGGAGACATCTCATGGGTGACCTACCAGCAAGTTGACCCCATTTTTTTTACAAAATAGTGAAAAACAAATCACTCCATATCAAATAATATGGCATTAGAATCAATTATTTTATTGTAATGATTTGGCTTTAGTGAAATTTTGGACACTGAGGAACTTATAACAAAAAAATGAAAATGTTACGTCTTATATTTTTCTACTGCGGAAACAGTCATCAACATGCATGCAGGTTCATTGACACATGTTATGCAATAGTAATTTGTTGGACATCTTCCACCTGGTGTTTTTCTATTTGGGCAGACAATACAGTGTCGTTTTCTTCCTCCTACATTAATAATATGTAATTTACTGTCCAGTCTGCTGTTTGAAGATGTGGAAGGACGCATTTGTGATTCCTGAAAACCACTTCTCAACCAATCAATCATATCTCAGTATATATTCCATCTCTTTATTTGCTTTTTTGTGCATTTTAAATAGAAAGCTTCAAGGAAACATACATTTTTGAAAAATATGCACTTGCATAAGTTTGTCCTGTATAATTACCAACAATCTTCTGAGAGGGGCCATCCGAATGCAAAGGGTTAAAATGATAACCCTTTGAAGAATCAAATTTTTTAAAACACCATACATTACTATACTCAGCAAAGCATTTCAGAAAGGTTTACCACGAAGACTGAATCAAAAAGTTTAACAAGTTACCAATTCAATTAAATAAAACTTTGATGACTTCTATCCCCTCCCCATTTCAAAAAAAAGGGCAGAAAAAGTGAGACAATGCAAAATTATGTCTAAATTCCCAAGTTTTATAGTCCTATCAGAAAACACTTTTTCACAGAATTGACTACAGAAAGGACTACAAGGATTATCCCACTAGACAGAAGAAAAACTATATGTGAACCATAAAATATAAAAACAGCAAAAACTCCCCCAATACCTTATGTTTTACTTTATCTTGACTCATGTTTTTATAATGCACAAAATACTGTAATTTCAAATTCCAGAAGACCAAAAATGAATTTAAATATGTACATACTTTCTAGTTCTCAGAATTAGCATCTTATCTTCATAAGTATTCTAATTATAATCTTTAAATTCAAAAAGGTTATGACTATTTAATGTGGCAGATAAAATTACAGTAGTGTTAAAGGATATACTTAAGCACAATAATTAAAAACTGTCGGCTGGGCTCGGTGGCTCAGCCTGTAATCCCACACTTTGGGAAGCCGAGGTGAGTGAACTGCCCGAGCCCACGGGTCCCAGACCCACCTGGGCAACTTGGCGAGACCTCATCTCTACAGTAAATCAAAAAATGAGCCGAGCATGGTAGCACGCGCCTGTAGTTCCAGCTAGTTGGAAGGCTGAGGCAGAAGAATCGCCGGAGCCCAGGAGGTCGAGGCTGCGGTGGCCGGGAGCAGCCACTGCACTCCAGTCTGGGTGACAGAGTGAGACTGCAACTCAAAAAAAAAAAAAACCAACAAAAAACTGTCTCTTGAATCAAATGGATCACAGTGTATATAACATTAGGCAAGTTGCTTAACCTCTGAGCCCCAGTCACCTAATCCATAAACTGAGGGTATTATTACTACCTACGGCACGGGGTAAACTGCTAAGATTTTTAAAAACAAAATACTCATATAATTAAAGTGCTAATTTCATCGCCTGCACATAAGTACTTAATAAATAAGTTAAAATAATTATCTTCTCTTTTTAAAAACAAAACTTTTCCATATACATGGATACTCACAGTGAGTTCCCAATTATCAAAATAAGATTTTCCAGTAAAACCAATCCAAGGTTAGTATTAATTATCAATTCAATATCTCCAGGTTTATTAATAACAAATCTAAAATTATTAACAAAAATAAAGGTCAAAGATGTTTCAGAAAACCACATAACATTTTATTCAGGTCACAATAAGTAACTTTGACTAGAAACATCAATTAAACTTTATACAATTTTAAAGTATAACCTTAAAACAAATCTTCCTGCTACTCTACCACCAAACTCTCTTCCTGAATCCTTTCCTCAAGCAGTTACAACACAAGATTACACACTACAGCTTAACTTTACATGGTTAATGTTACATATTTTTCTAAGAACTAATTTACTATGATGCTAAAATAAAATCAAATATAGACTTTAAAAATTCTTCTATTCATAAGAGATTAAGCAAGAATCAAGAAACAAGAAAACAATCAAAATACAAAAGCTGTGGGGAGTAAAAAGAACATTTACTGGACAACTATTGTATACAAAACACCTGTACTTTAGACATTTTCTAAACCATCACTCAAAAGAGAAAAAAGAAGCTTCAGAAAAATTAAGTGATTTGTTCAAAGTTTCTGCTAGCTGGCAGGACCCAAATACAAATTCATACCTGAATCCAAAACACTAGAAAAGCTTATCTAAAAATATATGACCCCACAAAATAATATATAAAAACCCGTTCTACTTTTTCAGTACCTTCACCACTTAAAACCTAAATCTAATCAGTTCAATCAGTTATTTTTTTTGAGACAGAGTCTCACTATATTCAGGCTGGATTCAAATTTTTAAAGTCCTAATCTAATTAAGAAATAAAACACATTCCTGGGCCAGGCGCAGCGGCTCGTGCCTGTGATCTCAGCACAATGGGAAGCCGAGATAGGATTGCTTGAGACCAGGTGGACAACATAGCAAGACCTTGTCTCTACAAAAATAAATATTAAAAACTTAGCTGGGCATGGTGGCACACGCCTGTAGTTCTAGCTATTCAAGAGGCTGAGATGGAAGGATGACTTGAGCCCAGGAGTTTGAAGCTACAATGAGCCATGGTTGTGCCACTGCACTCCAGCCTGGGCAAAACAGTGAGACCCTAACTCAAAACACACACACACACACACACACACACACACACACACAGCTTTGCCAATAAAGAACAAAATGATTTGTTTTTTAATACAATAAATTGAAAAAAAATGAGCAAAATGTCATGGGTCAGAGTGAGAATAGCTATTTGTGAAGGCACAGAAGCCAGTCCTATGTGAATTGTGTCAGAGAGGAGAAAAATACAAAATGTGACCAATTTATGCTAGAAGGAAGAATTCCATTTTGACTCAATAACCAAAAAACACCATAGATTTTGCAACACTGAAAGCATAAAGGAACCAAGATTCTCTCTTGCGTTTCAAACAAATTAAAATTAATACCTAGAGGAAGAACCTACATTACCTGAGATTATGGATTGTAAAAGCAAGTTATGCCTATCATTCTTTTATGTTCTAATTTTTTTTTTGAGTTGGAGTCTCACTGTTGCCCAGGATAAAGTACAGTGGCACACTCATGGCCACTGCAGCTTCAACCTGCTGAGCTCAGGCAATTCTCCTGCCTCAGCCTTCCAAGTAGCTGGAATGACAGGCATGTGTCACCATGTCTAGCTAATTTTTTGATTTATTGTAGAGACAGGGTATCACTAAGTTGCCCAGACTGGTCTCAAAACCCTGGGCTCAGTTAATCCTCTTGCCTCTGCCTCCCAAAGTGCTGGGATTACAGTGCTGGGTCACTGTGCCCGGCCCTAATTTTTTAAGTAATGAAAATAATACTGTGAAAACTGCCAATAAGTACTGGAAAACTAATCAAGAGCAAAACAAGCCTCAAATTCTATCAGTGGTTAAAGTTCCAATTTTTTTGTCTCCTGCATTATCACCTACATTTTGGTCAACTAATCTTTAACTCAGCACTTCCCTTGAACTTGAGTAGGTAAACAGAAAAGAAAGCAATCTACTGCTAACAGTTTGGATTAAGAGGCTTGATAACAAACCATACTGAAATTATTGGAAAGGTTTTCAAACTAATGTAATTTAATTAATTACAAATTAATTTACATTTTCAAACTAATGTAATTTTATTAATTTTATTAATCTCTTTTAATTTTATTAAGAGACTATCTCTCTTTTTTTTTTTTTTTTTTTAAGAGTTGAAGTCTCACCAGTCGACCTGCTGGGTTCAGGCAATCCTTCTGCCTCAGCCTTCCAAGTAGCAGGAACTACAGATGTGCACTACCACACTGGCTAATTTTTATTTATTTATTATAGAGATGAGGTCTTGCCAAGTTGCCCAGGCTGTTCTCAAACCTGCAGGCTCAGGCAATCTCCTCAACTCAGCCTCCCAAAGTGCTAGGATTACAGGCTTGAGCCACCACACCTAATAACTATCTTTTAATTGGAGCCAATAATAGAGATCTAAAGATAGAGTAATTACAGCTATTGTTCTCTAGGCACAAGGTCTGGGAAAGTCATGAACTCAGAAAAACTTCAAGCCATACTTCAAAATTCTTTATTAAAATTTGTTTTAATAAATTTTGTTGTTACTGTTTTGTTTTGTTTTTTGAGTTGGAGTCTCACTCTGTCACCCAGACCAGAGTGCAGTGGCCGCTTCCAGTCACCGCAGCCTCGACCTGCTGGGCTCCGGTGATACTTCCGCCTCAGCCTTCCAAGTAGCTGGAACTACAGATGCACACTACCACGTCCGGCTAATTTTTTTGATTTATTATAGGTCTCGCCAAGTTGCCCAGGCGGGTCTCGAACCCACGGGCTCAGGCAATCCACTCACCTTAATGATGATGCAGTAGCGCCCCAGCACTTTGCAAGGCAGAGATGAGAGATGGCCTGAGCCCAGGGGTTTGAGACCAGCTTGGGCAACTTGGCAAGACTTCATCTAAAATTAATTTTACCGATTTAGAATCAATGAAAATTAGCTAGGCAAGGTAGCACGCACCTGTAGTTGTAGCTACTTGGAAGGGTGAGGCAGAAGGTTCACCTGAGCTCAGCAGGTCAAGGATACAGTAGCCATCAGTGTGCCACTGCACTCCAGTCTGGGTAACTGAGTGAGACTCTACCTCAAAAAAAAAAAAATTTTTAGTTACTGAAATGAGAGCTACGAATTACTATTCAATTCACAAGAAGATATTTATGTCACTGTTGTCTTTAAACACTTTTGGGGATTCTAAAAGTTTATGAAACACAAGTATCATTACAGTTTTTTTAAATATCATATATCTATTTTATACATATAGCATATCTATATGTTAACCAGAAATTTGCTGGGTGTGGTGGCTCATGCCTGTAATTCCAGCACTTTGGGAGACCAAGGCGAGAGGACTGCCTGGGTAACTTGGTAAGACCTCGTCTCTACAGTAAATAAAAAAATTAGCAGGGCATGGTGGCATGAGCCTGTAGTTCTAGCTACCTGGAAGGCTGAGATGGAAGGATCGCCTGATCCCAGCAGGTCGAAGCTGCGGTGGCCGTTGAGCATGCCACTACACTCCAGCCAGGGCCACAGAGTGAGACTCCTACTCAAAAGAAAAAAAAAAGCAGAAATTGTTCTTTAAAGGACTATTGTAAAACGTACTTCTGAAATACAAATAATAATGCTGTATTAGCAGTAAGTGAATCAAACTATAATATCAGGCAATAAAACAGAATAGCTAAGAAATGTTTCCTAAAGGTAGTCCTGAACTTGATTTATTAAGTGTCCACTAAGTTCCAAGTCCCCAAAACAGAACAACAGAAATAGCCAACATTTATTCACTTCTCACCCTTATACCAGGCACTGTACTAATACTTGATATGATTATTTCACTTAATTCTCCTGTTAATCTATGAGGTTAATAAAAGAGCGTTCCACCAATGTGGGAGAATTGGAATATTTATTTAAGACAACAAGAGTTACAATCAATAAAACTAGCATGGCTTAGAAAGGCAAAAACTACAGCCTGGAGCACAACAGGCGCTGAGAGAAAGTAACACAGAGCTGGTTCTGCTAGTAAGAGCCAACATGCAGCCTTCCAGAAGTTTAGTTATAACCCAGACAACAAAATTAAATCACTACAGTGAATAATAACCAGGGAATGAGATCAGAGATACCAAGAACTTATATTTTACTTCTTTCAGTAGTTCTTAACATCAGAATGACTTCCAGTTTTTTCCTGATTCATCAGATTTGGGTCAGGTGTTTCATACATCCAGATGTATGAAACTTCTAAAAACCTTCCAATATGATTCTATTGTGAATCCCTGGCTAAGAACCATGGAGCATCTCACTTTATAAATAAATGTAAAGTCCAGAAAGTTTAAATAGCATGACCAAAGTTAAAAAAAAAAATTGATATCAGAGCTTTATCTAGTATCTAGCTCTCTCCCTCATTCCAGAGTATGATATAAATATGGAAAAAGTTTAGAAAGTAAGTATAGAAAAGATTAGTATAGTGAAAGATGAGCATCGCTACAGTATTTTACACTTTTAAATACAGTTCATGCATCGCTTAACAGCAGGGTTCTGAGAAATGTGTTGTTTGGCAATTTCCTTGTGCAAACATCATAGAGTACACTTACACTTATATGTAATAGCCTACAACACTTAGGCTATATGGTATAGCCTGTTACTCCTAGTCTACAAACCTATACAGTATGTTACTGTGCTGAATACTGTATGCCACTGCAACACATTGGTAAGCATCTATGTATCTAAATGTAGAAAATATACAGTAAAAATACAGTATTATAATCTTATGAAACACTGTGTATACGCAGTCCATCATTTATGATGTTATGCAAAACGTCATTTTGCAGTGCATGACTGTATTTTGTATCTTAATACAGCAGATCCTGAACTTATGATGGGACTATGTCCCAATTAATCCATACAAATTGGAAATATTCTAAGTCAAAATATATTTACGTTGTGCATGGTAGCCCACACCTGTAATCCCAACACTTTGGGAAGCCAAGGCAGGAGGATTGCTTAAACCCAGGAGTTCAAGACCAGCCTGGACAACACAGCAAGATTTTGTCTCTACAGAAGGAAAAAAAATCAAATATTTAGCGCAGGCCCACAGTCCCAGCTACTTAGGAGGCTGAGGCAGGAGGTTCGCCTGAGCTCAGGAGGTTAAGGCTGCAGTGAGCCGTGATCGTGCCACTGCACCCCAGCCTGAGCAAGAGAATGACATCTCAACTCAAAAAAAAACCCCAAAAACAAAAAACCGAATTTAATGTACCTAGCCTACCAAACATCACAGCTTGGCCTAGTCTCCCTTAACTTGTATTAGCCTACGGCTAGACAAAAATCATCTGAGAACACAGTGTACTTTCAACGTACAAGTTATTCATCTTTTACATCTCCTGGCTGGCTAGGAGTTTCGACTTGCTGCTTCTGCCACTGCCACTGCCACTGCCCCTGCCCAGCATCACAGGAGAGTACAACCCCACTTCCTACTGAATGTCATAGCTTTCACACCAACAAGAAGTCCAAAACCCATTATGTCGAACCATCATTAAGTCAGGAACCGTCTGTATATTCTATTAAATAAAGATCTGGAATCTGAAATAACTGGTTACTGCCTGTCAATGCCTGCCTGAAGCTCCTATTCATACTTCAAAATCAAGCACAAATGTCACTCTCCCATCTCTCCCAGACTGGACTCTTTAACCCCATTCTCAAGACTCCCATGATTCTACTTACACACTGCATTTTTGTTACATAGCTATATCTCTCTCCTCCACAAAGATACGAATTTCTTGGTACTGGAGACTTCATCTTAATTTACCTCTGTTTCCCCAATGCCAGGGGAGATATTCAATAAATGAAGAGTAAATGAATAAATAAAAAGTAAATGAAAAAATGAAAAGGAAAAACCTCAATATTTGAGACTACTGAAATATGACTTATAAAACAATTTTAAAGATGCAGTTTTATTATTATCACGTATCTAAAATAATCAGCTATGCAATAAGAAAATATTTTCCAGTACAGGTTCTTTTACTTAAAACAAGAAAGTCCTTTGAAATGAACACAAATACAACCCTACTTACAAACTAACAATTCAACAGCCTATGAAGTTTTTTAACTTATTTAAATAAAAAACTTCAGACCAGGTATGGTGGCTCACACCTGTAATATCAGCACTTTGAGAGGATCAGGCAAGAGGATTGCCTGAGTTCAGGAGTATGACTCCTCATTAAGCCCTCGACTCAATGGAAAAACTCAAAAAATTAGCCAGGCGTGGTGTCACACGCCTGTAGTTCTAGCTAATTGGAAGGCTGAGGTGGAAGCATTGCCTGAGCCCAGCAGGTTTAGGCTGTGGTGGCTGAGATCAAGTTACTGCACTCCAGCCTGGGTGACAGAGTGAGACTCCAATTCAAAAAAAAGAAAACCACTTCAATACAATATTATTTGAAGAAATAAATGTTTCATTATGTGATGTTCTCATCACTGTCAGTTTAACTAAACAGTTTACCAAAACCTAACAATAATATTGCAAATTCCTAATAGGATCAAAATTAAGAAAATTTTATTACATTTACTAAAAAAATGCAGTACTAAAAATAGTAGAAAAAAAACACATCTTAGGAACAGAATGGAGTACTACCAATTGTGTAAAGATCAATACAGAGAAAGAAACAAACTTAACTCGTCATACTTTCTTAAGACTGCATTTCTTATAATTCATATTATAAGGTTTTTCATTGTAAAAATGTAATCAAAGAACTGAGTATCACATGTTCTCACTCATAAATGGAACTTGAACAACTATTGTAATACCATAAGAAAAGGAATGACAGTAGTGGGAAATGTGGGGACATAGGGGGGTGGGGTGGTGGGATTGACAGTAATGGGAAACTGCCTGGGGAAGGGGGGGTACACCTCATCAACAAGGGTACCTGCACAATGAATATTTGTATACCTAACCCCGAATTGTACCCCATGATTTTAAAATAAAAAAATTTTAAAAATAAATTTTTAAAAATGTAATTATATGGTCTTAAAAACACAAATATAAAATGAAAAAAGGATATCTGAAATTTAAGAATTAAAAACATATTCAAGTGAGGAACTGATTGTTCCCTTAAAATTAAGGAAGACAAATGCTATTTCTGTTTTTTTAGCTCACATCTACCTATTTTATATATAGTTGAACCCTGAACACCAGTTTGAACTGCAAGGGTTCTCTTACATACAGATTTTCTTCTGCCACTGCCACCCCTGAGACAGTAAGACCAGCCCCTTTGTCTCTTCCTCCTCAGCTGACTTAATGTGAAAACAAGGACGGATACCTCCTTTATGATGATCCACTTCCACTTAATGACTAGTAAATCTATGTTCTCTTCCTTATGACTTTCTTGATAACACTATTTTCTCTAGCTTACTTTATTGTAAGGATACTGTCTATAATACGTACAACATATAAAATATATGTGAATCAACAGCTTATGTTATCAGTAAGGTTTCTGGTCAACTATAGGCTATTAGTTGCTACATTTTGGGGGAGCTAAAAGTTATACAGGAATTTTCAACTGCATGGGTGGTTTGTCATCCCTAACCCCACATTGTTGTAGGATCAGTTGCACACTCCCTCCCTCAGTTTAGCGAAATTTCCTGTTTATTTTTTTAGTATCACTTATATGGTTATCTCAGTTTGTACATTCTTAAATGTGTCAGGGACTAAATTTTGGAAATAATTCATAAAAGAAAAATACATTTAACATGTAAAGTAGATACAAAATATAGTCCCCTAAAAGTCCAAGTAAACTGCATTTTAAAATTCCTAATTCTAAACTATTTCTCATTGTAATACATTATAAAGCCAAACAGAAATCTCTGTGAATAATCACTCTGAACATTGATAACATGATCTGAATGGTCTTTTCACATAAGCTTCATATAAAAGCACTCTACAGTAAAAATGTAAATTATTTCTGTAATATAATTCCATATTTCTTTTAGGTTATTGTGTGCAAAATTAAATTATATCTTTCTACAGGCAGGTTTCAGAAGAAATCTGTTATAAAAGTTTCACAAGCAAATGTAAATCTAATGGCAAAAGTAATGAAGCTAAGAGACCAGTCTTAGGGGGTCAAGAAAGGAAGGTGCCAATTCAAACTTTTACTTTTCTGTGATTTCTTTTTGAGTCGGAATCTCACTCTGTTACCCAGGCTGGAGTGCAGTGGCACGCTCACAGCCACCGCAGCCTAGACCTGCTGGGCTCAGGTGATCCTTTTGTCTCAGCTTTCCAAGTAGCTGGAACTACAGGGCACACACTACCATGCCCAGCTAATTTTTTGATTTATTGTAGAGATGAGGTCTTGCCAAGTTGCCCAGGCTGGTCTTGAACCCATGGGCTCAGGTTAATCCTTTCACCTCGGCCACTTTTCTGTGATTTTGGGCAAATTACTTAACCTTTCCAAAATCCAATTTCTTTATCTATGAAATAGGTACTTACATCATAGATCTAAGGATAAATAAAAAACTTAGCATATAGTAAAGTCTCAATAAACGGCAGCTAGCATTCCTTTTATTATGCACTATTATTACTGGACAATTGGTCTAAAGAGGTTAGAAGGGCTTTACATATTGCTAAGTTCTAGTAATATATAAAACATACATTCACTCACTGAACTTGGCCCAAAATTACTGTTGGAATTTTACTTAATGCTAACATTGCTAACAAATTATCAAAGAGTATGAATTGGATCTTCAATCACCCAACCAGAAAGGACACAAACTTTCAACACTGACATACCTTTTCACCTTGACCTCATTTTTAACTATTAAATGTAGCTAGCTAAATTAAATTCCTTTAATTTTCTTAAAATCCAAGTATATAACCAACAGATTAAGGACCCTAACTTCATTTATATGTAAACTGCACCACACTGCTTCTCCATTTTTATTTTAGCAAAGGACCTACCTAATTTAATCATAATATAATAAAATATGCATGCACATATGTTAGCATTTGTACAGAAAAGGGTGTAAGTATATACAGCTTATTTTTAAAAGTGAGAGATGGGCAGACAGTGAATTTCTGAAGTCACACATTTGTTATGTTTGAGTTTTTGACAATAAACATGTATTCCTTTTGCAATTATTAAAAATTTTAAGTTGTTTAACAATTTCATAAAGAAAGCACAAGACAAATAATCACTGCCACTGAAAAAATTATAAATAATTGTTTTTCCTAAGTGTTTTTCAGTGATCTTTATCTCCTCGGCCTACCATCTAGCATAAAAAAACAAAGAATGATCAAATCTTTTACAAGCAGCTTCCTTGAAAAATAAGGCTGTAAAGAGATATAACAGGACTGTTTAAACAAGTGCATAATATTTAAATTCAGTTTTATCAGGGGATATTTTCTTCTTAACATGTTTAAGGCTTTCCAGTAACGAAACCCCAATGGGAGAAAAAAGACTCTTATACTAGTAATACTTAATAGTAATATACAACTTGCCACAATCCAATCTTTGGAACATGTATCTGTTCCTGACTGACCAACAGAGAAAACACTGCCCTAAATGAAGATCAACACAATACTGAAAGGCAAGATTAAATCCAGTACCCCTACCTTTTACCTGGCCTGCTCACTTCACAAACAGCTTTTTTCCCCACTAAATAAAGATACCAGCTAAGGACTTTACGTTTTACAATGCTAATCCTACTAACTTTTTCAAGAAATAAGTATCTAAAATCATGGGAAAAGGACTGTAGGGGGGAAAATACATATATTCCTCTATCAAGAAATTTTTTAAGTAAACGTGCATTTTTTTTTTTTTGAGTCAGAGTCTCACTCTGTCTCCCAGGCTAAAGTGCTGTGGCACACTCACAGTTACTGCAGCCTCGATCTTCCTTCTGCCTCAGCCTTCCAAGTAGCTAGAACCAAAGGCATGTGCCACCACGCCCAGCTAATTTTTAAAAAATTTATTGTAGAAATGAGGTCTCACCATGTTGCCCAGGCTGCTCTCGAACCCCTGGGCTCAGGCAATCCTCTCGCCTCCACCTCCCAAAATGCTGTAACTACAGGCTTGAGCCACTGAGCCCAGCACATTTTTAAATTTTTTTTTTTTTTAAGTCAGAGTCTCACTCTGTTGCCCAGGCTGGAGTGCAGTGGCAGGCTCACAGCCACCATGGCCTTGACCCGATGGGCTCAGGCAATCATTCTGCTTCAGTCTTCCAAGCAGTTGGAACTACAGGCCACCACACTCAGCTAATTTTTTGATTTACTAAAGAAATGAGGTCTCACCATGTTGCTCAGGCTGGGCTCGAACCCATGGGCTCAGGCAATCATCTGGCCTCTGCCTCCCAAGTGCTGGGATTATAGGTGTGAGCCACTGTACCCAGCCAAAAGTACATTTAACCCTCCCCCCCAAAAATCTATTAAATAAGGTTCCTAATAGTTGAGTGAGTTTTTTTTTTCCTTTTCTGTCCCCTACAGTTGAGGCAATAATTTAACAAGAGAAGAAATATGCAAATATTAACTAAGATTTTTTTTGATATAGAGATCAATCTATATCTCTATATCAATCTATATCTCTATTGGTAATGGTGTAGGAAAAAGGGAAAAAACAAGAGTAAACAACATCAACAAAATATTTTTAAACTCAACAAAATGTTTTCCATTGGGATTCAGGAACTCTATTAAACAGCCGCAAAAAAAAAATTTTTTTTTTTTTTTGAATCGGAGTCTTGCTCTGTAACCCTGGCTGAAGTGCGCAGTTACTGCGCCTTGACCCTCTAGGCTCAGGTGATTCTTACACCCCAGTCTTTCCAGTAGTTGGAATTACAGGCATGCACCACCACACCTGGCTAATTTTTTTTTTTTAATTGTGGAGACAAGGTCTTGCCAAGTTGCCCGGGCTGGTCTCAAATTCCTGGACTCAGGCAGTCCTCTGGCCTCTGTCTCCCAAAGTGCTGAGATTACCAGCATGAGCCACAGCGCTGGGCCTAAATAGCTGTAAAATTTCTGAAAAACAAATGTTGCCCCAAAAAGCTGCTTAGATTCCTACCTAAATACCACCTTACAGTCACAGAAGTTTTAAACGATTTTCACATATTATCATCCTTTATCTTCACAAACATTTCAGTGAAGTAGATAGAGTAGACATTACCTTTCATGAATCACAGAAAACTAAACTGAGTTTAGTTAGTTTAAATGGGTCACAGCGTCTACCCTACTTCTTCACAATAAATTTACTAAGACAACATAATAGAACTGGCATAGGCTGTAGTGTTTCTTTTACAGTTCATTCTCCTCATCTTACAGAGGAGAAAAAGTGAAGCTCAGGAAAGTCAAACCACCTACCCAGTATTACAGAACACTCAGAGACAGAATAAAGAGTGGAACACAAGTCTCTTAACCTCTGGCCCAGCGCTTTTTTTGTTTTTTTTTTTTTGAGTTGGAGTCTCGCTCTGTCGCCCAGACTGGAGTGCAGTGGCCGCTCCTGGCCACCGCAGCCTCGACCTGCTGGGCTCCAACAATCCTTCCGCCTCAGCCTTCCAAGTAGCTGGAATTACAGGCATGCACTACCACGCCCAGTTGATTTTTTTATTTATTGTAGAGATGAGGTCTCGCTATCCAGGCGGGTCTCGAACCCGCGGGCTCAGGCAATCCACTCACCTCAGCCTCCCAAAGGCGCGGGATTACAGGCTGAGCCACCGAGCCCGGCTCCATAAAGTAGTTTTGTTTTTAACTTTTTTTTATTTTTTGAGTCGGAGTCTCACTCTGTTGCCCAGGCTGGAATGCAGTGGCAAGCTCACGGCCACTGCAGCCTCGACCTGCTGGGCTCAGGAGATCCTTCCACCTCAGTCTTCCAAGTACCTGGAACTACAGGCATGCGCCACCACTCCCAGCTAATTTTTCAATTTTTTGTAGAGATGAGGTCTCACCAAGTTGCCCACACTAATCTCAAACCCCTGGCCTCAGGCAATCCTCTAGCCTTGGGCTCCCAAAGTGCCGAGACTACAGATTTGAGCCACTGCTCCTGGCCCATAAAGTATTTTTCATTGTATATGCTCACTAAAATATTCCCACTGTATACTTCCAATAGAAACAGAACAGAGTAATCACATTTGCTAGACAAGCTATTGCAGACATGCAATAAAAATGTGATTGACTGGCAGATATGTACTATGAGGAGGAAGACTTTTGGGGGGACCTAAAGAAATTGAAATTAAAAAAGATTATGTGGTTTATAATGCAGTAAGAATGCAGACAGTATGAACCTAATAAACACATGGTGAACAGATCTAACTTCTTTGGCAAGACATGTGAACAAATGTTTCAATCCCTAGCCAGCTGGGAAGATGTGCCAGTGAAAGATGAAAAATCAATCTGATTCATTTATATGCAAAATTGCACAAAGGGAGCAAACCCAAAGCTATGATTATTAAAACTGGAGCACCACACATTTTATGTATGTGTGTGCATAAATATACATACATGTATATGGAGAAAGAGAGAATAATTCATTCATTTCAACATGTCTTCACCAAAGGCGCCATGTACCAAATAAGGCTCCAAATACTAATATTTCAAAAGTAAATTGTGCTGTCCCTGCTCAGAGGGAACTCACAATCAGGCGAGGTAGGCAACATATCTCTCAAGAAACTATAAATACATGGCAAGTGCTAAAATAGGACATTTCAATAACTCAAAATATTTGACACGCATATAATAATGATCACATTCAACTGATTTTAAGTTTCCCTAGTACAATAATACAGAAGTCTGAATTATCTCAAAACAGGAAGTGAAAAAAATAGTGCTTTTGAGAAAAGGCAATGAACTAAAACTATGAGTTCAAATGTTTATAATTTCACTTAATTTTATTTAAGAAGGTGGAATATTAAATTCTGACTGCATGCATACTGTAAAAATATTTAATGAATGCTTTAAAAAAGGTATTTTGCCCAAACACCCAAATCACTTTTGATGTTACTCTCACTTCCGTTTCTGGAAACCATCATAACCATTTCCTTTAACCACAATACCACAGGTTTAGTAACTTTTAGTAATGTTTGCCTTGCTTGTTTTTTGGAGTAAGTTCATACAGAAATCAATTTCCAAGTTCTTCAAGCAGTGTAATCTAACCAAAAACTTCAACCTAAAAGCAATACTATTTAAAAATAAATTACTCCTAACCCACATAAATTTATAACCAAGTCTGCTTGGTAAATACAGAGGGCTTTGTAATGACAGGAATATCCTGCCACATAACAAATTGAACAAGCATGTTGCAGTTACTCTCCAGATTGCACTGGGTTGAGAGACAATCAATCCTTGCAATCAGGTGAGCAACCAGAGGAACGCAGCTATCCTTATCCAAAATTTATCATTATTAAGCCAGGACACTCTTCTTTATAATTACTGTGTCCACGTCAAATTGTAGAAATAAATCAACTTTACACTCAAACCCCTTGAGATGAATTTTTAAAAGTAGCATTCTTCAGCAGCCCTAACTCACAACCTACAATCTATTACTAGGATTAAACAAAAAGGTAACATTTATGATACACTTCCACGCCAACAAAATTTATGAAGGTATGATATCAAATACATATTATAAAGTCGGTGGATTTAGAATGAACCCCCCCCAAAATCTCTTTAATTTTCTCTTTATCAAATTCTTTAAAACTTGCCAACCTTGTCTTAAAGGAAAAGTGATTTTCTTTTTTCCCACGACAAATGAATGCGATATTTGTTCTACCTTTACACTGACTTCTAAACTTCCAGTCCAGTCTTCCACTCCTTAAACTGCTGAGGACAGGCAAAGCTTTCAGTGGGCCCATTAGCTATAGCTACTCAAATGATCAGACTATGCTATAAATCAGCAGTAACAGCAACATATTTACAGCTTTTATTACGTACAGACACCGCACTTTAAGAAATGGTGTTTGGGTACTATCAGATAGGCTTGGAAAAACTAAGATGAGGAGGAGTAGGAAGGGAAGAGAGTGAAGGTTGTTATTCTCGTTCTAGTGACTCACATAGAAGTATTTCAGAAAACTGGTTCCACCCTCACTTCCCCCTCCCCTCCACCTTCAAAACGAAATAATCCCAAATCGTCAGCACGCTCTCAACTGGCTTTTTATTTAACAATCTCACATAAAGTGGCTTAAAGGGTTCACCCGATTAGCCATTCCCTTCCCACATTCCCACACCTACACCCTAAAAACTGAGATGCGGGGTAATCCCTGTTCCCTGCTGCCACCTCCGCCAGAGTCCCATTCAACCCAAGTTTTCCCATCGCTCCCCCTCGAATTTCGCCCATCCACCACCCTCCCCTTCCTGAGGACCCGTCCCGGGGGCGGAGGAACCGAGAAGGGGGCGGCGGCGAGGGCGCCCCCCCTCCGGGCCGGGGCCAGCGCCGGATCCCGCCGCCGGGAGCAGGGAAATGGCTTCCCGGCCTCCGGCCGGCCCTCGACCCGCCGGGGTAGGGTCCGG